>NW_024412377.1:120473482-120541245 GCF_014898765.1 Herpailurus yagouaroundi | reverse complement strand
GTGTGCTGACAGCTCAGAGCATGGAGCCTGCTTCAGATTCTGTCTCTCTCTGTCTCTGTCTCTCTCAAAACTAAACATTAACACACAGACACACACACACACACACACACACACACACACACACACACACATTTTTTTTTTCACCTTTCGTTCGGCATTTTTATGATTTCAACCTGGAGTTTTTTTTGAAGAAAATCTAGTTTGCCACAACATAGGAAACATTAATATCACTAGGCTATGTTTTAACATGTAGGTTTTATTACTGCCATTGAAAAGACAGTTTGTTCCACTCACTGGTTGCAGGAGATGGGGGCACACCATGGCTGGGGAATGGTGGGATTGGGGGTGGGAAGCACCAGACATGATCAGGAGGCAGAGGGAGAGTTCTGTGGCAAGAGCCTTTGTGGTTTCTTCAGAAAGAAATTAGGACAGAGTAAGCAAGCTTAAGACAGGCTAGTTTGAATAATTCAGCAGGCTCTGGGGTGTAGGAGTTGTTTCTAGTTATCTGGCCCTGGGATGATTAAGGCAGGGGAATAGCAGCCTAGAGTGGAAGAGCTCAATAAAGTTGGTGGTTGGGAGTATGGGCTCCAGATTGGAAGGTTTGCATATGAAAGACACACTCACAGGCAAGTGATTTGCTATCTCTGGGAATCCCCTTGCCCTGGAAGAGCCTATCCTTCCCTCTAGAGTTAGCAAGGCTCCAAGATGATAAAGCATCAAAAACACAGAGTAAAAAGACATGATGAATAAGGCTAATACAAATATAGTGGTATATAAGGTGTCATGTGTTTTTTAAAGAATAGTTATCTAAATTCATTTTCATTTCACCTTTTGGATGGAAAGCTACATGAGGAGGTGTGTGTGTGTGTGTGTGTGTGTGTGTGTGTGTGTGTATCATAAGCCCTGAGAAACTGAGATTCATTGATGGTCATTTCAATCTATCAAACATTATTTGAATGGAGATTCTACCTCCACTGGAATCATAAGCCATGACTTTAAGAAACCATTAGCACTGGGACTATAAAACATTTATGAATCAGATTCACAGCATAGTTTCTAATACTATCTTAGTTGATTGCTTTCTTAGATGTCCATTTTTTCCACTCTCTCCTGTTCCCTCTCACCATTCTTAAAAGACACTTAAATTTTGGGGCGCCTGGGTGGCGCAGTCGGTTAAGCGTCCGACTTCAGCCAGGTCACGATCTCGCGGTCCGTGAGTTCGAGCCCCGCGTCGGGCTCTGGGCTGATGGCTCAGAGCCTGGAGCCTGTTTCTGATTCTATGTCTCCCTCTCTCTCTGCCCCTCCCCCGTTCATGCTCTGTCTCTCTCTCTGTCTCAAAAATAAATAAACGTTAAAAAAAAAATTTGTTTATAAAAAAAGACACTAAAATTTAAAACAAAAAATTAAATCATAGGTAAGATGTGTAATAACACACAGTCTTTGCTGGGATTTATCCATAGGTATAGATGATTGTGACTTCAAAGGATTCATGTAGAAGAGCAAAGCAACTTCTTCCTTGGTTTTCTACTTCAATCAAATGACAACTGCTTTTGATTATGAAGTTGAGTAAGTTACCTAATATATTCCAGTCACATGTCAAATTTCCCTTCAATTCCATCTCTCCCAGCAATGTTTTAGAAAAGCATTCTTGGAAGGCATGTTTCTTCTCATCTCTAGACTTGATCAATAATGAGGATAAAAGCAGTCCGTCCTACAGTTCCATGAGTTTTGCAAGGCACTGTGCCAAATTCTCTCTCAACACTCAAGCTAATCATTATCCAAATTTACATGTGGTCTAAGTGTGGGTCCTATTTGAAGAAGGCTTCTACAAAAAGAATGGAGACAATGTTTGTGAATCAACACATAAAGGCATCCCTTTAGAAATGACAAACCAGGACCACCATTCCCATGTTTGCCTGAAGACTCATGCCAGTGGGATAGGATTCAGCACAAAATCCAGGAATGCCAATGCAGTTGAAGTATTCTCTTTCCCAGCAGTGACTCATTGCCTCTTTGAAGTTACAAACATTAATGTGAGTAAGGGTGGCGTTGGACTTCACGTATGTGATAAGTTGTTGGCACTTGAGGCTGTAAATCGTCCGTACCTGATGCCAGCAATCAGCCCATTTTCCATCTGCAAATGAACATTTCCCAAAGCAGAGAACATCTTAATAATCCTCTATTCTTTAGGAATACAGGCTCTCCCTGTTTCTTTGTTTAAGGCAACACAGAGCAATGAGTGTTTGGACTGACTCTATCTGCTCTCTGATAGTTTTATTACATGCACCCTGTGACAGAGGGAAGCCTTCAGCCAAATGACCTCATAGACCAGATATTCAGGGAAGGCTATTCAGACAGTTGAAACATCTGAACAAAAGCCAAGGAATATTTTCTCATTTTCCCCTTCCAGTAATGACCTGAATGAATATCTTACAAGATGCCATGGAAAATGAAAGTAGTCAAATGACTTTCTTTTGGTGTATTTAGTATTTAGGGGAGAAGGGGAGTCAACAGTAAGTGGGAGAAAGGATAGCGTGAAGTAAGTGATAAGTTTAGGGACTCCCAAAGTCTTCCAAAAACAGTTTTCAGATCTTTAGAAAGTTGTCATATTTGTGTTTATGTGCTCCATGCTAGGTTTGCTTTAAAAAAAAATCTCCTGATGACAGGGGCACCTGGGTGGCTCAGTCAGTTAAGCCTCAGACTCGATTTCAGCCAGGTCATGATCTTGAAGTTCGTGAGTTCCAGCCCCACATCAGGCTCTGCACTAACTTCACAGAGCCTGCTCTGGATTCTGGCTGTCTCTGTCTCTCTCTCTGCCTCTCCCCCACTTGGTCTCTCTATACATAAACTTAAAAAAAATCCCCTGACATAAATGTTATAGATTTTTAACATAAACAGTCTCCAAGCTCTTTTTTATTGTACCCCCCATTATTAAAAACTATTGACCATCCACCTTCAACATATAGATCTAATTAAGAATTTTCTGAATAAACTATTAATAAATTGCTTTTATTTTAAATTATTAAAATTTAATATATTCAAAAGATACTCAGAATTTAAAAATCTTCCTATTTGTGATGGTTTTGAACTTTTATTAACCAACTCCTTAAAGTAGAAACAAGTCAAATGACAGTAAAGCATGTTGGTGCTCATTCTGTATATTATAAAAGCATGGATATTCACTTCTTTTTTCAAATTTTTAAAAATGTTTTATTTATTTTTGAGACAGAGACAGACAGAGCATGAGCAGGGGAGGGGCAGAGAGAGAGGGAGACGGGAATCCAGAGCAGACTCCAGGCTCTGAGCCGTCAGCACAGAACATACACGGGGCTCGAACTCACAAACCGCAAGATCATGACCTGAGCCGAAGTCGGACGCTTAACCGACTGAGCCACCCAGGCACCCCAAACTTAGGTATTTTCTTAATTCATAGGTTTAAAATTCATAATCTAAAAGGCTAGTAAAGCTAAATATTCACCATACTGCAGACATACAAAAATGTAAATTTACTAAAAAGTGACAAGTTAAAGCAAATTTATAAAAAGTTAAAAAACATATACTGTTCAAACATATTTACAGATAAAATGAAGCATTACTGAAAAATAACCCAAATGTTAAATATAAACTAATACAACATAATTAAAATTGAAAGTGGAATATATGTGATTTTTTTAGAATGCAATCCAAAGTGTGATAAATTAGCACAAATTTGTTTCTGTTTCTGGAAAAGTTTTATGTCTCTAGTTAAAGAATGGTAAAGAGAGAGAGATAAGCTAACTCCAAATATTTTCCTTTGAGTCCTAACTCTTCAAATATTTCCTCCGTTTATTATTTTGAGGACATACTAAACTTTTTTTCAAGAAATATAATTTTTTAAATGATGGTAAACTATACTGATTTTTTTTCAACGTTTTTTATTTATTTTTGGGACAGAGAGAGACAGAGCATGAACGGGGGAGGGGCAGAGAGAGAGGGAGACACAGAATCGGAAACAGGCTCCAGGCTCCGAGCCATCCGCCCAGAGCCCGACGCGGGGCTCGAACTCATGGACCGCGAGATCGTGACCTGGCTGAAGTCGGACGCTTAACTGACTGCGCCACCCAGGCGCCCCAAAACTATACTGATTTTAAAGAAAGCATTTCTGATTCATCTTGGTCTGGTTTCATCACATACACACTGAGATTCCAAGACAGATTAAGTTACCTTTATCAGTGTTAGTATTGCCAATTCATTTTCTGCTTATCCAGAAAGTCTCTGAACCCAAAAAAGAATTATTCTTTCAATAGAAACTTTGCCAATTATGACTTTACTCTTTCTCTTGAAGGTTTTGAAGATATTGAAGAACACTTTCTAAGCAGCTGCTTCTGTTTGATTTGAAATTTTTTTTTAATTTTTTTTTTCAACGTTTATTTATTTTTGGGACAGAGAGAGACAGAGCATAAATGGGGGAGGGGCAGAGAGAGAGGGAGACACAGAATCGGAAACAGGCTCCAGGCTCCGAGCCATCAGCCCAGAGCCCAACGCGGGGCTCGAACTCACAGACCGCGAGATCGTGACCTGGCTGAAGTCGGACGCTTAACCGACTGCACCACCCAGGCGCCCCTGATTTGAAATTTTAAAGCAGTTATAACTCTCCAGGAACATCTTAAGGCAGAAATAATACAGATTTTAGCTTTTTAATATAAAAATAATTATATTGGACCCCTCAAACCACACCCCCCCAAAATAACAGTGTTTCAATACTTGAAAAAACAGTGCATACCAGAATATCAGGATACCAAAAACTGTGTGATGATACACTTAAGGAAAAGTTCACCAACAATGTTGGTGAAACATATATCTACATATAGTGGCTTTATCAATAGCACTCAGTCATCAGTGGCTGTGTCTATAAGAGGACTCAGATCAAGAATAGAAATTCAGAGATGTAGATTTCTCATTTTTGTTTACATTTTTCATATTATCTTTAATTCAGGGATTCTTTACATCAGGAATCTTTCTGAGCCAGTATTCAATTTTGTGAGGAATAATTTAAAGCCAGATCATATCATCTCACTAAATCTTCACTAACGGTATCTTCAGTCTACCTTCACTCTACCTTCATTATTAATCTTCACTAAACTAAACTGTCAAAACTTAAAGCCAATGCATTTAGGGTGATCTGTTGTTTCGGTGTCGCCACAAGCCATATGTTAAAGCCCTACCCACTTCCCCAAAGGTGTTTGGAGGTGAAGCCTTTGAGAAGTCATTAGGTTCAGTTGAGGTCATGAGGGTGGGTCCCCCCATAAAGGAATCGGTGTCCTTACAAGAAGAGGAAACAGAGCTCTCTCTCTTTCCACTATGTGAAGATAAAGTGAGAAGGCAGTTCTCTGCAAGCTGGAAACAGACACCTCACAAGAACTCAACCATGCTGGTGCCCTGATATTGGACTTCCAGTCTCCAGAACTGTGAGGATCAACTCATATTGTTTAAGCCAGCCAGTCTGTGGCATTTTGTTATGGCAGCCCAAGCAGACTAAGACAGAGGGCATTAATCAACGTTCTCCTGGGTCAAAATCATCTTCTTCCCTTAGGATCCCCTCAGCACCACAAGTGATGATCCTGGGATACATTGCCACTTAAGGTGGTCTGTCAACCAAAATGATGTACTAGTAATAAAGCTTCATTTTCCTTTTGTTTTAGGTTGAAACTAAAGGTGAGTTAAATTTCTAATGTTTCCATCCCTCCTCCCAATAGATGATTTTGCACATCGCATGGAGTACCATTTCCCAACCTCTGTAGGGGAGAGCATGAGCCCAATCAAAAGGACAGGCAATAAACATGACTTAGGGACCTGGATCTGGGAGGGGTGGGTGGGGACAGGAGCTAGGAGCAGCCAGGTGCATTAAATGAGGAAGGGGGGCTCCCTCTTTATTTCAGGCACTCCTGCTGGGACCATTAACCACATCTTGTATATACAAAGGGCCACGGCCCAGCATAGCACTAGGACATTCAATCAAAAGTTATTAAATGTAATGGAATTAAAGGAGTTGGAACCATTATGTGACTACTTTAAGTCCCCAGGCTTGGTACATTCAAGAGACAGCTAACATTTGTCCAGGGCTAATTCAGGGCCTGCAGAGGTGGTGGTGTTGCCCCAGTTGTGGGATTGGAAGTTTCTCATTATTTGGCAGAGAGATGGAGAAGGAGGAAAAGCTAGAAACAGCTTCACTGAAGGGTTAGATTCAAAACTGGAGCTCAACAATAGATGGAGGGTTTGCAGGGTTTCTAAACTGCTTTGAAAATGGGTCTTTTTTTTTTTTTAAATATAAAGGCAAAGCAAATTAATTACAGCAAATTGAAAAAATAAAGATAAGCCTCCCTTGCTAAAAAAAAAATAAGAAAAGGAAAGAAAAGAGGGGTGCCTGGGTGGCTCAGTCAGTTAAGCATCTGACTTCGGCTCAGGTCATGATCTCACTGTCTGTGGGTTCAAGACCTACATCGGGCTCTGTGCTGACAGCCCAGAGCCTAGAGCCTACTTCGGATTCTGTCTCCCTCTCTTTCTGCCCCTCCCCTGTCATGTTCTGTCTCTCTCTCAGAAAGAAAGAAATATTTTAAAAAATTTAAAAAAAAAAAGGAAAGAAAAGAGATGGACTAGAAGAAAAAAAATCATAATCTCACCAAGGAGAGACAACTATATATCAGAGTTAAACTTCTAGTGTATATTCCTTCAGTCTTTTCTGTGTGTGTGTGTGCATGTATACAAAGAAAGCAATTGTTATATACATGAACACCCTCAAAATTCACTCTTCACTACCTCTACCCCAGGATTGAGGCTAAATTCTTCTACCTTCAGACTCTTTTTGATTGACATTATCACCACTTTCAGCATAATGATCAAATAATTGAAGATACATTTAAAGAGTTGGGGGAGGAGAAATTAGGCTGTAGGAGCCAGGGTAGAGCTAAATTCCTTGGCACAAGGCAATAAGAGGGTTGGGGAAATGGTTCCCCTCTAGTGGCCACACTGTTCCATAGAGGGCACCACCTCTTCCACCTCGGAACTCCCTTGCAGTGCCCAGGGCTCTGTGGGTGTTACATTTCCCTGCTCTGCCCATGACCACTGCTGCTTCTCTGGGTACAACAGGACCTCCCTGTGACCACCACTGCTCCATGGGGGCTCCAGACCAAAGGGCTACACAGTACAGCATCTCTTGGGAGACATAGAGAACAGCTCTGTCTGCCTCGATTTACTTTCTGCCAGATAACTGCATGTGATGTCACAGGTGCATTTGTTGTATTGTACTCTTTATTTATAGCTGCTCTGCTCTTTAAAAGATTCATATTTCACCCAGGGGGAGGCTCAACAGGAGGATAATCTGGGGGACAACCCTGTCCTACAGAAAGACATCTCTCCACACAGAGAACTAACACTCTGTTGCTGGCTCCAGGTGGTGGTATGGAAGTCCTTTTTCTTTCAGCAGGAACTCTTGCCTGACAGCATCCTCAGTCCTGCGCAGACTTCTCCCAAATATGCCTAGGCATATATTTGTCCAGCAGAGCATGTGATTTTCGTTTATCATTTTTGTTCCCCTCCTCCCCGCCCCAGGAGGAATCTTAGCTTTCATGGCAAGTAGCCCTCTAATTGCCCTTTCCACATCTACACCTTTGTGCCAAAATGCCCAGAGAGGTCAGAATTCTCTCAGCCTTATTCACTGACTTCTCATTTCTGACCTAGGCTCAGAAAAGTCCTAAATCCCAGTATAACAAGCTGCAAAGCAGGATTCAATCTCTGAACCCACACTATATGGGGTCATATTTTATAATATCTTAGGAAAAACCATGAAACACCACACTAAAGTGTTTGAACATAATTACATGGACAATGAAACCTTAGGGGTGTGTGTATGTGTGTGTGTGTGTGTGTGTGTGTGTGTGTGTGTGTAGGCACACACACATTTGTTTTTAGCAAAATGTACTTATTCACCTTTAGGGGCTATAATTTTTTTTTCAGTCTGCTATGTATGTCCAGCTAAACTTTATTTATATATCTGACATGTATTTATAAATCTCAAATGACCAATGGCTGAAAAAGTTTTAGAATATTTAATAAATACAGAAAAACTTTGGATCGTGAGTAACTTGTTCTGTGAGTGTTCCACAAGACGAGCAAACATTTCTAATAAATTTTAACTTGATAAATGAGTGATGTCTTGCAATATGAGTAGTATGTGATGCCGAATGTCACATGATCACAACTAAGCCAATGGTTCCTCTCTTCCTCTCTCTCTCTCTCTCTCTGTCTCTCTCTCTCTCTATCTCTGCAGGATTGTGGATGATTGTCTCCCATGCCCAGATGATCAGTCTCAGACCCTGGTGTTTGGCAGAAAATAGTGATTGGAAAGTGCCCACAACTGGCACTAGTGTATTTTTTGTCACTTCAAAGCTCCTATGGACAGCCCTTTGCTTTTCCAGACAAGAGTAAGCTTAGGAATGCTTTGCTCCATTCTAGGTCAGGCTGCCTGAAGATATAGACCCTTTCCTCTGCTGCCTTATTAGTACTGGACTGTAGTCAACATCCTCCAAGCATATACAATGGCCCCATGCAGAAAAAGATTCCACTGAACCAATAGATAGCTGTGATTCCATTATACATAGTGAAAGTCGTCCTACACAATAACCCTCCTCTCTCTCGTCTCCCTCACCCCAGCCATGAAAGTTTTCGAAGGTAAGTGCAGGCTAATTTGTTTTTCTTTACGTTTTGTATTTTCTTCATTATTTTGTATTATATTACAGTATTGTTATCATTTTTACATGAATATTTTGGGGTTGTGGAATGAATCATCGGAGTTTCCATTATTTATTATGGAGGAATTCACTTTGATATACAAGTGCTTTGGATTACAAGTATGTTTCTGGAACGAATTATGCTCGCAACCAAGGTTTTACTGTAACTTGAATTTAAGCCAAATGGCTTTGTACACACAGTGATTATATTCTCATCTGCTCAGCATCCCTTCCTCTGCAGGAATCAATTCTTACCTATTCCATGTATTAGGGAGTCAAGAGCTAGCCCACTTCTTTCGGCTCCTGGCATCACGTGTCTCAGGCTCAACCAATCAGAGTCCTTCAATCTCTAGGACACAGTGATGAGTTCGGGAAAGGGCATGTGATTCAAGCTCCATCAAAGTCTCCCTGACTTTTTTTTCACTAGCACCATCAAGAGAGACTTTATCTCTTGTTCTGAATTCAAAGCTATAAGACTATTGTGAGTTTGGAGCTATTTATTGATAATTCGTTTCCCACTACAAAGAGAGAGTCTTCTGAGAATAAAACCAGACAGAGTCTAACTGAGCTGAGAGATGCAAAGAGAAAAACACAACTCTGGTGATATTATTTGAGTGCCTGGGAGCAACCATTCTTGGCTTCCCAGTTGTATCAGCAAATACACTGCTTTTTTCTTCTTTTATACTTAAACCAGTTGAGGTTGGTACCTGGCTATACTTCATAACACAAAATAAGCCAAAACTGATAACCAGGTTCAAAAAATGAAAGAAGACTTGATCTAAACAAGAGGGAAGTATTGTCCTTCTGTCCTGTGATAGGTAAACAGAACCCGATCAAAGGGAAACAATGATTTGCACAATTTTGTCCTTTTACAGAGAAACTTGAGACTCAGAGAAGCTTATTATCTTGGCCAAGGGAACATAGCAAGTAAGGGGAGAGGGAAGGATGTGCATGTAGGTTTGTCTCCAAAGTTCACCCACTCTTGAGATAAGGAAAAATTACCTACCCTGCCAATATATGTCAATAAGCAAACACAGTGAGGGAAGAAGACAAATAAAATAAGCGTGCAGCTTTCCAGCACTATCAATTTATTATGAGTTATATGATTCACTTTTCTGTCTCTTGTTGATAAATGAAGTCTCTCAACCTCCTTACCCCCAAATTCTATCCAGGTTAGAACCTGTTACATATTTTCCTCTAAGCCAGAAAAATGGCTGATCCATACCAGACATAAGTGATGTCCAGTGCAAACTGGCTGAGCTGCTGTCCTACTCTAAAAGGTGAATGCCTTTCAGTTCTTCTTAGGAGCATCTTTAAATACCTCTAATCACCTGTTTTCCTTTTGTCCTCTGTTCAATTAGAATCAATTTAATTTGTTGCAATTCAACGAATATTTATTGAAAATATTATGTGCAAGGAGCTGTGCTGGGCAGATGACCTAGTTAAGGAATGAACTGAAATAAACATCAAAAGAATGAGCAATGTTTTCCATTCCTGTGATCCATTTTCCACCCTCCAACCTCCATAACTAATCCTTTGTGTACTGGAGACTGGGTCTCCTGTTGACAAAGAGAAGTAACTTGTTTCAAAAAGTTGAGGCCACTGTTATCGGTTGAATTATGTTCCCCAAAATTCATAAGCTGAAGTCCTAACTCCCAATACCTCAGAAGGTAACCTTATTGAAGTCATTAGGATGGGCTCTAATTCAATGATTGATGTCCTTATTAAAGGGTGAAGTTTGGTCACAGACTTGCAGAGAAGGTAGATGATGGGAAGATACAGAGAAAATACCATATGAATGTAAAGATGACCATCTACAAGCCATGGGGAGAAGCCTGGAACAGGTCCTTTCCTCAGAGCCCTTAGGAAGAACCAACCCTACCACCATCTTGATTTCAGACTTGTAGTCTCAAGAACTGTGAGACAATAAATTTCTGTTGTTTAAACCATCAAATGTGTGATACTTTGCAATAGCATCCCTGGCAAACTAATACAATCACAAATTGGCTATCATCATGTAGGGTCTGCTTGGCCTTCATAATGTTTTTATTTTTTAATTGCACCAAAATTTTCAAGTTAGGAAATTCATCTGAAAAAAATCTGGGTTCCTGAAATGCTAGAAAACCCACAATTCTGGAATTTTATTCCCATGTGACAAAAAACACTTGGAACCGAGGAGCAACTTCCTCCTCGCCAGTCCACCCAGCAGAGTCCTTCCCAGCAGAGTTCATCTTGCATTCGCTAAGGCTGAGTGATTGCTGCCAACTGGCATCATGTTAGAGGCCACTGTCTAGGGGTCTAGCCTAGGCTTACTGAAATACTGGGCTGGCCTGACCCAAGATGGGAAGTCTCCAAGGCTAGAGGAGGGAGAAGTAGTATGACCACAGGAAAAGAGGCTGGGTTCTAGGTGATGTGAAGGGGGTAGACTCTCCTGTATGAAGAGTGACAGGAATCAGCAATCACAAGAGAGAAGAGGTGGGGTGGGGATAGAGCATGGCTGCCTGGATCCTGAACTCATGTTCTGTGTTATTGGGAGCCATGCTGAAGGTTCCTAGAGCCAGTCTGGGCATTGAAGACGTGATGTCATGAGTAAAGACCCTGGAATGATCTATGTGGACAACAAAAATCTCAGTGGCACCAGAATGGACTGAAGAACAGAGGCCCTTCCTCATATTTTCCAGACTGCATTAACCCAGCAGGACTGCTGAATGCTGCCTATGCCACTAACCCACCCCGATAACGACTGATAATGGATTTGTTGTCAACTCCAACAAATGAGATTCATTTAGACTTAGAAAAACAATATAGGTGAATTTCCTTACACTATAATAGTGCAGAGGAAATTTTCAAAAGGAATGATTGGTAGTACAGCCTACTCTTTTACTTCACATCCGCTTCATAAATGAGGCCCAGAGAGGTCAAGTAACTTGCCTACCGGCACACAGCCAGTAATTGTTTTGAAAACAAAACCCATTTTCCATCTCCTCTGTGGGTTGGTTCTTCATTAATAAGCTCCCAGCAGGTAGGTTACATGCAGCAGAAAGTTGAGGTTGCTGATGACCTCTTCTCCACCCCTCTTTTAGTTCCAGAGAGTGGAGTGGCTTTTCTTCTCTATCCAGGGAACCTGTGCCCTTTCAAACAGGTCTCCAAGGAGCTTTGCTGAATAAACATGAATACCTGCAATCATTCAGAATTGGAAAGCAGCATAAATGGTCTCAAATGCCACTGCTTTCATCTACAAAGCTTTTCCCCAGTGTTAGAGTTTGGCATTTTTCATCACTGTGCTTTAGCTGAAACAAAACCTGGTGAGGATAAGTGAGGAAGGATAATTGCAAAGACAGATTTCCTAATATATGAAGAAGTATACCAAGTAACGATGCAGATATTTATAATAATCTTGCCTTAATTACCTTCTAATTCCAGAAGTAATTTTTACTGTGTAGAGATTAATGAGAAGCTAACTTAATGAACCTTTGGCAAGTCCTGGAAGAGCACTCTTTCGATAAAAAGATTACTCTGCCATTCACCAAAGTTCTCTTCAGCTCTCAAAACCCTTACGAGTGTGAGTAAATGGGAAGCTAACAACCGCCAGTGAAAATGGAAGAGACTCTGTCCCCAAGCCCCAATTCTGTGCCCTGGACCTTCCCCTCTACCAGCTCTCAGATGCAAAAACACACAGTAGTTTCTCTAATGCAGGCAGCACCTTTCACTTATCACTTTCCGAAAGAGAAGAGTGGGGAGGCCCTGGGAAACTTAGAAAGCCTACATTCATTGCACAGAGGAGCAAAATGAGGCCCAGAAAGAATCCCAAGATCCCTTGACTATATACAGGACTGGACACAGGAACCCAAGTTTTCATCCCTCCTTCAACTGTGGAGTTTTCATCCTACAGTAGGCTGGCAGTGCAGGGTCTTAGGGTCTCTGTGGCCCAAAAAATCCCACAATGGGCCAACAGTGACAAAGTTAAATCAACAGGTTTGGTTTTTATGACATCAAGCAAGCAGTTTGATATTCTCTTCAGTTAGATGATATGCTTTTTAAGAATCTTCAAAAATTCTGCCTTTATTGAAGATTCCCAGAAAATTGAAACGTTTATTGAGGACTGATATTTATTGAGCACTTACATTGTGTCAGGCTAATTGTGCTACAACGTGTTATCTCAGTTGATCCCTCCAGCAATTTAATGGGGTGAGCTGTATCCACACCCTCAACTTTACTGATGAGAACAGAAGCTTAAGAAACTTTCCTTAGTTCATACAGATAGCATGTGACATATCCTGGATGCAAACCCAGATTTGTCAGATTTTGGATTCCAAAATCCATGTATTTATTCTCTATTGCTGCCTAACAAATTATCACAAATTTAATGGTGAAAATAAAATGCGTTTTTCTTAGAGCTCTCACAGTTCTGCAGGCAACAGTCCTGGTAGGTTTGGCCTGGTTCTACTGAAGGTAACTATCATAAGGCCACAATCAAGGTGTAGGCTGTCTGGGCTGTCTGAAGGCTGTAGAGAAGTACCCACTTTCAAGATCATTCAGGTTGCTGGCAGAAAACAGTCCTTTATGACTATAGGAGTAAGGTCCCTGCTTTCCTACTGGCTGTCAGCCAGAGTCCAATCTATGCCCCTAGATACCACCTGCATTCGCTCTCACTCATCCCCCTCTACCCTCAAAGCAGCAAGGGTACACGTCCTGCTCATGCTCATGCAATTAGATCAGGACCACTAGGTAACCTCTGTTTCTTAAGATCAAGTGACATGAAACTTCAATCACATCTGCAAAAGTCCTTCCCAGCAGTACCTAGATTAGTGCTTTATTAAAAATAATAACCAGGGAACAGGAATCTTACAAGATAGAAAATGACACAGATTCAGTGTTTGGCAGTACACAGGGTGAGATCAGGGAGTGGTGGGGACTAAAGAGAACCAGCTCCTCCGGTGTCCCAGTCACAGAAGGCTGCCACTATGCAGCTCACCGAGATTGCTGCTACATGGGAAAGTAAAAGGAGTGTTAACAACTCTTCCGATTTTTCAGGGCCAGCCATCTGGATTTTTATGGGAAATCATTCAATTAGAAAAATTTTCCAACCAGTTTAAAAATAAAACCTAGCCATCTTCAGATGAGAAACGACCTTTAGGCCAACAGTTGGAAACGAATGAAACAAATACAATGGTCAGAGCTGCTTACTCCCGGATTCCTTCATCCACTTACTTGTGGCATTCCCCACGTCTACAGCCCCATCTTTGCCTGCCTCCGTTCTCTGTCTTGAGTACCATACACAGTTGCTTACCCCAATACCCCAATACAAACGGTTTTCCATAATCCAACCTTCAGAGGGGGTTGATCTTCAGAGCTTAATGAAGTCTTTCTGAAGCAGCCGGTGTAGGGCTCCTTCAGATGGTCTCAGTGACAGATTATCTGTTCTCTTTATAGAAAATCTGTACAGATTGCCCCCAAACTGTTGCTTGCCTGCCTGCTCCACTAGACCATAAACTCAAAGAAAGCAGGAAACAACGAGGCCCATTTGAATTGATATCCCCTTAAAGTAATTGCCTAGGTGAGCTTAGTAATGATTTCTGCAATGAACAAAAGACATTCTGCAACAATGTTCCTAAAAGGTCACTAGTCATCCTGCACCTATGTTCATCAAAATCTGTACGACTCAAGGAAAAGATGAGTGCCCTGCTTGAGAGTCTGAGTTTGGAAATCAGTGAAACAATGGAACTATTGTTTAAAAGTCTTTTGAATGAACATCCATTTAAAAAAGTCATTATCACTCTAATAATTAAAAATGAATCCCCTCTGGGTGTGACACAGCACATATGTGGTCTGTTGAGCCACAAATGAGCACCTAGTGCTGTCACCCAGCCCGCTCTATAGTACAGCCATGGTAGACAGAGTCAGAGGAACTTTAAAAGAGAAATGCTAGTAATGCGGTAACTCCAGCAGTCCCTGGGGGTTTTATATTTCAATAGGTAAAAAGAGTTTTAAGGCACAAATTTACAATTATGTATACAGACATTCTACATTTTCGTCCTTAATCCTTATATTAGAAGGAAACCCGAACAGAATGTGTCTAGAACATAGCAAGGGCGAAACCATCTGTTTTCTATCACCTTGTGCCTGTGGAGTTAACTCCAATTACACTGTTAATCCAAAACAGATCAGACCCTGGACATTCCAAGGAAACAACACACTACAGTTCCTTGTCCTTGTTTCTGGGATGTTCTCTTGTGCTGTATATATTAACTGGTTTCTCTCTGTTCATTATCACTGCTGTGGAAACGCTTCCTAGTAGGACTTAATGGCCATGGACAGCTCCTGTGGGCCCTTCCACAGATACTCCTTTTTACCTCATTCTAATTAAATACCTGTTCATGCTTCCATGTTACCCCAAAATGTAGCTGGTGTCTACACTTTCATGTCTAAAAGAACACTGGGGTGCCTGGCTGGCTCAGTTGGAAGAGCATGAGGCTCTTGGGTTTAAGGTCATGAGTTTGAACCCTGCATTGGGTGTAGAGTTTTATTTAAATAATTATATAAAAACTTTAAAAGAAATTAGTGGAACATTCTTTAGAAAACCCACTGATCTGGAGTCAAAAGGTCTTGTCTAGTCCCATCTGCCATTAGGAAACTCTGTGAGCCAGAGGGAATTACCTCAGCCCTCTGGGACTCATTTTCTTCACTTATGAGAAAGAGTTCCTTTGAACCATAAAGATGTATAAGTCACCTATACTGATAAGGAATGGTCTTAGTTATCAGTACTTTCTTTCTTACACAGTTGGCATGAACTCTTTGGAGGGATTTTCTTTATAAAGAACCCAGACTAGTACACAACTAGTCCACATCTCTGACGACCAAATAAACCATAGCTGAAACATAAAATTACAGTTACTCTGACAATTAATTTACACTCCAAAGGATTGTTTCTTTGGTTACATGGAATTTGTTTTCCATGCTTCTCCTCATCTAAGAAAAAGAGATACATAATTATGGAATGAAGAAACTGCTTCTAAACCTTTAGTCAGAAAGAGTGGGATTTTTTTAAGCAAGCAAATAAAAAACCTTTAATATTTTTTTTTTTTGTTTCCCCAGAGAGCAAGAAAACAGAATCTCACTGGAAAAAGATACTAGATACATACATCAAATAATACACACATACACACACACACACACACACACACACACACACACACACACACACGGAGACATCCATCCCTGGCAAACTCCATCGATATAATTCATTGCTCTGATCCCTCCCAGCACATGCTGGGACTCAACTCTTTCCTTTGAAATTTTCATGTGATATGGACAAAAAGAAATTGGATTAACATTATGAATATGATTTCATGAAACTAGAGTCTTAATATGGAACCAAACCTTTACAGTAAATGGGAATATTCTGAATAGCAGGGACCAAGCAGGCAGGTTTCAACAGGGAGACCTGTGTTTCAGAAATGAGGTGCACTTCTCATTTCTCAGTGGACTAGTGGTATGCTATGGCCATCTCCACACAGGAGAGTGAATCGCTACAGGGAGTATGTAAGACAATCCAAGAAGTATGAGAAAGAAATTCTAGAAAACATTAGAGCTTCCACTTATGATTCTTTTAAGTAAAAATAAAAAGAAATTAAGCCTTGCTCATATTTATCATATGTATTGACACCAGTATCTTCATATAGTATTTATTATGGTCTGAGAAAGTGGATTTCTGAATCATATTGTTTGAACTAAGCTAATCCTCATGGAATAGACAAATATCTATTTTGTAAAGACACAGAATTTTAAAGATAACGTCAATAATCCAAATACAATAATGGAAGAACAGACATTTGTCCTACTCCAAGCATAAACTCTATTTTTTTAAATAGAAGTTTTATTGGAGAAAAACAGAACCACCATGTACACAGGGGAAAGAGCACACAAATTTAACTGATACAGAACAACTGAAAGTCACAATTACCCAATGTTGCTTGCAATTACTTTTCAATTTCTTAAACAGCTCGCCTCAACTTGTTTTTTTTTTTTAATAGTCTTGCCAGTTTTTCAGTTGAAACAGCATCAAGTTTTCAAAAAAATAAGAGCCTCAGGGAAGGGACCAGGTTTCAAAGATAACAAAAGTGACACAAAGACTCTCCTCCTAACAGGGACCAATCCTACCTAGAAATTCCTGAAGAGTAACTACTGAGTCTTGTGGAATAGTCTATATATCTCAGAGACCATCAGGTATGAGTTAGATATAAATAGCAGTGATAAAAATAAAGTAAAAGTAAATGAAAGCCTAAAGGAGATTTAGAAGTACTAGCTTTCCAAGGAATTAGTGGATATGAATAGTCAAGTCACGGTAATACTTGGAAAAGGATGTATCTGTGACCTTAGGTCAAGGGAGAAAACCAAGTTAGAACAGTATCATGAATTAACTTTGAAACAAGATTTGACCTATAAACAGACCAGGTCTACTTTATATTATATAACCAATTGAAAAATAAATCAATTATACTGAATGCAAATGAGAGTTTTGTATTTAACAGCATGCAAACAAAAGGGTGGTAAAGATTTCTTAAGTGGAAATGTATTGATAAGGTAAAGGAAGATGGAATGGAATTTGTTGAAAATGTGCCTTTGCTCAAGTACAACTAGAATAAGCAATTTATTTCTTCTTTAGGAGCAATCCAATGATGATAAGTGTGAGGAAATTATTCATACCTGTATGAGTTAACTTATGATTAACTCTGTATTTGTGATTGTTTTTTTTTCTATCATTTTGACCTTACAATATTAGTACCCCATATGAAAAATACAACACTGTTTGTATAAACCGAATTGAAACAAAAAATTATTAAAGATTAGAATGACAGAAGCTAATTTCATTGGTTATTTATTGCACAATTTTCTTGATTCTAGAGTAGCATCAATTTATAAACATCTTCCAGAAAAAAAGTGAAAAAGACAAAAAAAAAAAAAAAGAAACATTGTTAGGTACATCAATTTTAAGACACATTCCAATTTCAGAATGTGAAAACATGACTTAGAATCCAGGAACTATGATCTGGTACCGTGCTAAATGATTTGCATAAAAGTAATCACAATGAATCCTTGCAACAATCCTATGAAGTAGGGGTTATCATTCCTATTTTATAATTATCCTATAGGGGTAAGTGACTTGCTCAAGGTCACAGTTTATAAATGCAGGGCCTGCATGGAAGCCCAGATCCTCCTGGCTCCAAAGTCCCTGCATTACAGAAGCTGAGATCATTAATTTTTTAGTGGTCATGTCATCTCTGGTTTCTGGGTCATAAGAAAGAAAGATCTTATTTTGCTTGGTGCTTGTCTTCAAGTATTTCTGAACCTCCCTCGTGGCTTAGCTCCAATCTTTCCAAATATGTCTGACTTGGAACAAGATCAAAATAAAAGAAGAAAAAGATGCATGAGTAAACACCAGCAGATAGTAGAGACTGGAGAGGCCAGCAGATCCTTAGGAAATATTATGCCCTCAGAGGCCAAGCTGAATTGTGCAGGGAACCTTTGTGCTTAGCAGAAAGGCAGCAGTGAATCACAATACTCCTGTTCAAGGTCTAGTTCCATGTCATTTGAGGAGCAGCAGGGGCTTTTGCCCAAATTTTCTTAGAAGGTTTAGACTTCCAAAAGCACGTCAGGGATTACATAGCCCCTTATTATACAGAGAAGAGTCCCTATGAGAGAAATGACCTACCCAAGGTCCCATAGGGGATTGCTGATAGATCTAGCAGCAGTATTCAGATTTTCATGGTATCCAGATTTCATTTTAATCATTAATCATAATCACTACCAGTAGTTGAGTATTTACTATGTGCCAGGTCCTGTACTGTTTTGTGCACAGTATTCCACTTAATCTTAACAACAGCTCTGTGATACTGACCCCATTATCATGCCTACTTTACAGATGAGGGACATGAGGTGTGAAAGTTCAATTATTTCACCCAAGGCCAATCCTACAGTAAGACATGGAGCAGCAGAATCCCAAACTAGATATGTCTGAGTGCAGAGCCCACAGACTTCTATGCTTCCAATTTACAATATGATTCATTCCATCAGCTCGGTGCTGTTTTTGTCTACAGGGCATGTCTCCCCATGACACTAAGTATATTAACCACACATGGGATGGATTAACCCACCATTTGTTACTGATACTGAGAGCTATGGTATCACATTTTCATTCCATCAGTCAACTAATTTTTCTGATAGGAAATAAACAAATTGAAAATTAAAGTACTAATATTACTTAGCTAATATGTCTTTTAAAACATGTTGGCTATCCTCTACCTATCTTTCTGTCTATCCATCTATCTATCTAACTATTCAATGATGATGGAAATGTTTTTTCCCCTCTTACCAATAACTAAATAGTAACTGTTCTTAGCCAGTGAGTACATTGCCATGGTAGTTGCCCCGGTTCTCTCCCTTCCCAATTCTATGCCAGTTAATTTCATGAGTTTGAGAAAAGCCCATGTCATAGGCACATTCAGATATTTTCATTGCTGACGTGTAAGCCCTCAGTGTGTAGAGATATAGTTAAAATTTCCTTTCTAATTGGCAATACTGTCCACTACAGCTTTTCTTTATATGATTTGAAAATGCCTCATTTCTGCCATAAGAACTATTTAACATCTTCCTTTAAAGAGTGTTGCTGTTGGGGCGCCTGGGTGGCGCAGTCGGTTAAGCGACCGACTTCAGCCAGGTCACGATCTCGCGGTCCGTGAGTTCGAGCCCCGCGTCAGGCTCTGGGCTGATGGCTCAGAGCCTGGAGCCTGTTTCCGTTTCTGTGTCTCCCTCTCTCTCTGCCCCTCCCCCGTTCATGCTCTGTCTCTCTCTGTCCCAAAAATAAATAAACGTTGAAAAAATAAATAAATAAAGAGTGTTGCTGTGAAGGAACACCTGAAAGGATCTCCAAGGAATGGTCTGGGTTGTTATAACCTAATCAGCAAACCATGGCCTCTGGGCAAATCCTGCCCACCCCTTTTTGCTGTGAATAAAGTTTTATTGGAACATAGCCACACCCATGTTTTATATATTACCTATGTCCCTAAGTGAGTGGTTGTACCAGAATATATTCTCCACAAAGATTAATATATTTACTATCTGACCCTTTATAGAACCCTGGCTTAGTGGATCTGTACTCACTTCTAGAATTTCACATAAAATGTGCACAGAATGGGTACCTTCTTTGCCATCTCAAATATCCTCATTTAATACTAGCCTGCACTGAATGGCTAATGTATGAAGCCTGAACTATTAGGTAAATAAAGAAGCATAGGATCTACTCCTTGTCTTCAAGTTAATACTCAATGGTAGATCCCTTTGCTAAGGGGAAAAGAGATTTCTTATATTCTTTTACTCCCCACGTTATTTTCTGAGAACTGCATCCAGCTGGTCTTAGTAACCATAACTCATGATATTTATACAGCACTGTTCCAGCACACAGAGTGCATGAACATAATTTTATTGAATCCAGAGACCAGGATCTCTGTTTTCTTCCCTCACTTAGAGTAGGAGGAAAATATAAAGTGAGTCAAAAGCTGGAAATGAGCAAAAGTTTCCCTAAGTATGAAACAAAGTAGAATAGTTATCTCACCATCCACAAACACGTAGATAAAGATACGGCACAAACAATGTTGATGCCCTAAAAACTATTACTATGATCATGATTCATGGCCATATGAAAAATTCATACAAAATTCCTTTACCCAATTGTCAAATTCCTCAAATTTATGACTCACTCATCATCCCCTTCTATCATCTGAAAGTAAATCAAATATTCAGGTCCTATCATGTTTGGGATACCTTGGGTTTTAATTTATCATTTCTCCCTTTAAAAGGCCTTCAGGGAGAAGGTAACATTTTGATGGATTATACACTTCAATCTTTCTCAAGCCGTGTAGCATCCTACTGCTTCGTGTTAGAGGTAGATTGTTTCCTCTCCACAAGTAAACCTTTAAGTCTCACCCATTAACGTTTTAGGTTACTTAATGGCCTTATATATATGATGTAGCTTACAATGATATCATCGAAAATTTATGGTGCTATCACATTAAACTAGAGGAAGAAAAACTTTATCAAAAGTGGTTTAAAAATACATCTCTATTAAGGTGAACAGCCAGCAATCTTTACAGAAAGTGTTACAGATAAACAGACCTGATTTATTGTAACTGTTCTCCAACCTTGCCACATTCTCATGTTATTGTGATTCATACTGGTAAGGAAGTGTAATTTCTGACATCTTAAAGTGTGACTTGATTTTTAAATCCAAATAAGAACATGCCTTTTTGCTTAAATGGAGATAAGTATTTGGTAAGAATGAACTTTCCTAGGGGTGCCTTGATGGCTCAGTCAGCTGAGCGACCAACTTTAGCTCAGGTCATGATCTTGCAGTTCTTTGGTTAGAGCCCTGCATCGGGCTCTGTGCTGACAGCTTAGCTCTGTATCTCCCTCTCTCTCTGCCCCTCCTCCTCGTGTTCTCTCTCTCCCTCTCTCTCAAAATAAACGTTAAAAAATATTT
Organism: Herpailurus yagouaroundi; assembly: GCF_014898765.1. Classification (NCBI taxonomy): domain Eukaryota; kingdom Metazoa; phylum Chordata; class Mammalia; order Carnivora; family Felidae; genus Herpailurus; species Herpailurus yagouaroundi. Next base: position 120,519,945 of record NW_024412377.1, on the reverse strand, counting down.
TTTAAAGGAATGAACTTTCCTAAAGATAATATACCTCTGTTTATCATCTAGACTTAAAATTAAGAACAGGTTGGGCACCTGGGTGGCTCAGTCAGCTAAGTGTCCGACTTTGGCTCAGGTCATAATCTTGCCCCATGTTGGGCTCTGTGCTGACATCTCAGAGCCTGGAGCCTGCTTCAGATTCTGTGTCTCTCCATCTCTCTGCCCCTCCCATGGCTCTCTCTCTGTTTCTCGATAATAAATAAACGTTAAAAAAATTTTTTTTAATCAAGAATGAGTTTATTTAATAGATTTTAGTATAGACTACAATTGTTATATAATTAACATTAATATATCTTATATTCTAATATTTATCTAGTTGGTTATTAGGATATCACTGTAGTTTACTTAACTTTTAAATATTACAGGGCAGTATGCATATTTTTGCAGGCACAATTGGATGCCTACATAATATGTACATAATATTTATTCCCTTCACTCAACCCCTTCCTGCCTATAGAATGCTGATTTTGTTTGAATATCCACGTTCTTTAGTCCACTTTGCTTCAAGGGAGAATGGACACTAACTGGTCTACATTAATCATGAGATTTAGATCAGCATGTGAGGCAGGCCAATGAACCAAGGGCAAAAGTCAGCTAGGGTCTTTATGGGAAATGGTTTTGGTTACTAGAAAACTTTGGAATAATGGGTGCATTACTGGACATTAAAACAATTTTTTTTAACATTTATTTATTTTTGAGAGACAGAGCAAAAATGGAGGAGGGGCAGAGAGAGAGAGGGACACACAGAATCCGAAGCAGGCTCGAGGCTCTGAGCTGTCAGCACAGAGCCCAATGCGGGGCTGGAACCCACGAACCATGAAATCATGACCTGAGCTGAAGTCAGACACTTAACCGACTGAGTCACCCAGGCGTCCCTGGACTTTTTTAATGTATACATGAGAGACCTGAAACTGTGGCAGTCATATTGTTACCAGAGGAAAGAAACTAGGTGAGGAAACAGTGGACAGTCTGAGGATGATGCAGAAGGGAGGGTTCTCAATGATGCCCTGAGCCACAGGATTAGTCAACTCAGCAGTTAAGCTACCTCGAAAATTCTTGCTAGAAGAAATGATCTATCTTCTTTAGTATTCAAGTCAATTTAAGTTGAGGTTTTCTGTAACTGGTGGCTTAATGCAGACTGATTCACACTTGCTGGTCAGGCTACTATTTAGCTATTTGGGGGGTTACCGCCAAACAAAACAAAAACATCAGTTCAAAAGGAGAAAGCAGACACACCTTTCAGTATTCCATCAATAATCATCTAGTGGGTACCTATTAATTTCCATTTTCTTTACATCTAAAATGGCTCTGTTCCAGGTACAGGCTCTTAAAGTTGCCCAGCTCTTAAGTGATCTAACTGCACAAGAGGAAGATATTCCTCCTCTGTGACACGTTCTCCTGCCTTTAAAGGACAATTGAAGCAAGGATAGCAAGCCTTCTCAAAAATGCTCCAACTTGATAAAGAAAGAAACTAGGATCTTGACAGTTATTCACAGATAATAAAGGAGAGGTCAGAGAGATTTACTATTGTGTTAAATCTCTTAGAAAACATTAGTAATAAAATGACAAAGTCCATACTGTGAGGGTAAATTTAATCATTAGGCACCTGAAAATGTGAAAGTTTTTTACTTTAAATGGTACATATTTTTCCTAAACTTTAAAAAGAAGCATACTTGGGGTGCCTGGGTGGCTCAGTCGGTTAAGCGTTCGACTTCCGCTCAGGTCATTATCTCATGGTTCATGAGTTCGAGCCCCGCATCTGACAGCTCAGAGCTTGGAGCCTGCTTCGGATTCTGTGACTCCGTCTCTCTCTCTCTGCCCCTCCCCTGCTCATGCTCTGTCTCTCTCTCAAAAAAAAAAAAAATAAATAAACGTTAAAAAAAATTTTTAAAACAAAAATAAATAAATAAAAAGAAGCATACTTGTGTGTATACACACAACCTCCAAATTACATAAAAAATGTGTATGCTTAGTGTGTATTATGTACTTATGTATGCGTCTATTCTCTCTCAAACACACATACATATGCATAAATGTTCAACTAAAGAAAGGTCTGGAAGAATACACAAACTATGAATTCCTCTCTAGATATTAAAGCAGTAGAGGTAGACTAAGGAAGAGAGAGATAGCAGAGAGCCAAAGTGATGATATTTAGTGGTCAGACTTTATATGGAAAGCACAGATTTCTTTTGTATACATAAAAGGCTTTTAAGTACAAGAGCCTTAAAAATGTTCATACTTTTTGACTTAAATTCTCCTAAAACTCATCCTATAAAAATAATCCTAAATGTAGAAAAGATTTATATATAAAGATATTTTCTGCATAACTATTTGTAATAGAAAAATATGTAAAACATCTTTATAACCATAGTAGATTCTTATCACAAAATATTTAGCTATTAAAATGGTAGTTATGAAGAATTATTTGACATGCAGAAATACTGAGACTAAATAAGGAAAAATTATTCAGGATGCAATTGTATATGTATAGCATTATCTTTACCATATAAGAAATCTAGTAGTTTTGAAAACAAATGCCAAAATAGTACTATTCATCTCTAGGCTCACATGGCTCTGGATGGTTTTTTTCTTCTTATTTATAATTTCCCACAATGACTTTTCTATAATGAGTCTAACTCTACCATTTTATTTTTATTTTTACTTTTTAAAATTTTTTGTTAGTGTTTATTTTTGAGAGAGAGCAAGCGAGAACGCACCAGCAGGGAAGGGGCAGAGAGAAAGGGAGACACAGAATCCAAAGAAGGCTCCAGGCTCTGAGCTGTCAGCACAGAGCCAGATGCGGGGCTCAAACTCATGAACCATGAGATAATGACCTGAGCCAAAGTCAGACACCCAACCGACTGAGCCACCCAGCTGTCCCTAATTCTACCATTTTAAAAGTTATTGTAAAATCCTTAGAAATATTAAGTTAGAACATATATTTGAATTAAATACTACTAAGCTTGAACTAATTAAAAAACATATATTAACGTTTGGATATTCAATATGAATGTATAATGCTTTATAATACAGATGAAACACATTTCAAAAATTGATGGTCTATTAAACCACAATGACAATCTCAAAAAGTTTTACATGCTGAAATTATCTTCCCTGGCTGTAACACAATAAAATTAGAAATTAATAACAAAAGAATGACAAAAATAAAAAATACACTTGAAAATTAAAATCAACCCTCAAAATAAGTCCTAAAGAGGTAATATAAATTAAAATTATAAGCTCTTTACTTTAACGATTTAAATGATTTTTTAAAAGAACACTAAATGTCAAGATCTGTGGGCTATGGTCCAACCGGTATTCTGTGGAAAATTTATAGCTTTTCATGCACTTACTGGGAGATTAGGAAGAATGAAAATAAATCTAACTAGAATTTAGTAGAAGGAAGTAGCAAAAGAACATAACCAACTCAAAGCAAGAAATGTCTAGTTACAAAGGTGAAAATAAGTGATTTTTTTTAAAACCTGAAATTTACACAGTTAGAAGAATTGTTCAACAAAATAAAAACTTACTTGACAGCAACATTTTGGCAAATCTCAGCAAGGAAAAATGAAAGAAGACACAAATAAACTGCACTGGAAAAGAAATGGGGGACATACTCTCAGTAAAAATTACAGCATAGTATGTGTAACTCTTTAAAAACACATTTAAAAACTGGGATGAAATGAGTATTTTCTAGGAAAAGAAAATGATTCAAACTGGCCACAACAGACTAATAATGAGAGAAGAAACTAAAGATGTATTCTGATAACTTCTTTTTAAAATAAAATCACCAGGGGGGCCTGGGTGGCTCAGTCGGTTGGGCATCCGACTTCAGCTCAGGTCATGCATGATCTCAGGTCCCTGGGTTCAAGCCCCGTGTCGGGCTCTGTGCTGACAGCTCAGAGGCTGCAGCCTGCTTAGGATTCTGTGTCTCCCTCTCTCTCTGCCCCTCCCCCGCTCAAGCTCTGTCTCTCTCCCTCAAAAAAAATAAATAAATAAAAATTTTTAAATTAAATCACCAGACACAAATAGTTATAACACATAGAGCTTAGAAAAATATGGAAAAATTGCTAGTCATTTTATAGAATTAGCATAGTCACAAAACCAAAATCTACCTATGATAGCATATATACAAAAACACTCTGGCCAATTTCACTCATGATTATAGATTTTTTAAAGATAAATAAGATATTAGCGATTCAAATGGAGAAGTACATAAGAAAAATGATGTATCATCGCGTAGAGTTTATGACAAGCTGAACCATCCCAAGTAAATATGATTCAATCTTGAAGATGTAAATATCCTTTACATGCTGTACCATAGCTACCAAAAACCTACAAGCATAAATACCATATTTAGTAGTCAGGTGGTAGATTTCTTTAAAGCAAATGAAATATGAGGATGCTTAATGTCATCACTGCCATTTTACACTGGACTGGAGGTAGTCGCCAAAGTAATAAGACATTTATTTATAAAAGAAGAGGCAATCTTATAATTATTTCTAGATATTTAGATCATTTACCTGGAAATGATTAATAGAAATCCTCTTTATAGATTCAGACAGGAACTTCTCCATGTCACCACAACAAAATCTGTAAACTTCTTTAAAGACGTACCCATATTTTCCAATTTCTCTCCTGTTCCAGTAGGTGAGTCTCTGCTCCCATCAAAGATAAGTCCCTCCACTTAAGTTCAAGGTTTCACTTCTCTTTTTTCAAGAATTTTGCTTATTTGCATTTTTTCCTCACTCTTTCCTGGATCTTTGGTTACTTCCTTCCTAATGGATTATTTACTTCATCAGACAAAGAAGCTGATATCTAAAATCTTTGAATGACAGCAAATCATCCCCTAATTCACATGACTTTTTGAATACCATTTCATTTCTTTATTCCTTTTGCAAGAAAACTTCTGTAAGGAGTGAAATGTCTATTCTAACTGTCTCCATTCCCCATCTTCCATAATTAATAAGCCACTCCAACCAGGCTTTTCCCCCAATATTCCACCAAAACTTTTTGTAAAGATTTTCAACTATGCTTCCTCTTGGCTAATCTCTTAATGGCTCTCAATGGAGTTCTTGAGGAAGATCTCTCCTTAAAACTCCATCTTCTCTTGGCCTCTGTGACATCTCTCTGCTGCTATTCCTCCTATCTTACCTTCCCAGCCTCCTTTGCTATCTCCTCCTGCAGTAACGAACATCTAAATGCCACAAGGACCAAGAGTCTGGTAGTGGGTTCTTTTCCTCTCTAATTATCTTCTGTCCTTATATTATTTCATCTGGTTCTATGGCTTTAAATTGTATCTTGCACTTTTGAATTCCAAGTTGATATCCTCAGGACTGACTGTTCCCCTGAGCTACAGACTCATCTATGTAACTACCTATTTGACATATTCACTTGGATGTCAAGTGTGTATTTCAAAATAAACATTTCTCACACAGAAATCTTCATCTTCCCTCTCCTTTGTACAAACCATGATTCCTCAGTGTTTGTTATCTCAGTAAATGGCACCACAATCCACCCAGGTATTCAAGCCAAAGCCTAGTTGTCCTATCCATTGAATGCATCAGGAGTTTGATTTATTTCTACATCACAGTGTATCTTGACTGTGTCCATTTATCTCTTTCCACTGTTGCCAAATTAGTCAAGTTACCATCACCTCTCAACTCATACAATACAATACAACGTCCTTGTACTACTTCTGCTCTTGCTCCCTGGAAGCCTTTCCTCCACATGGTGTAAGCAGTTGCTTTACAATGTAAATCAGGTTGTTTCGCCATCCTGACCTTTTAATGGCTCTCAATTTTACTAATTCCTAACTTAAACTTAGAATAATATTTGAACTCCTTGCTCTGGTCTAACTAAAATCTTCCTATTATTTTGGCTACTATTTACCTCTCTGAACTCCCACTTCATCCACTGTACTGTAGCCATGTAAATTCATTTTATGTCCTTAGACTACCAAGCCCCTTCCAGCTTTAAGGCATTTATATTCACTGTTTACTTTCCCTGGAAAACTCCAAAAACTGAGTCTCTGGTCTTAAGCACCAACTCAGGGACGGCTTCTTTCATGATACTTATTAGAGTATCATTCGCCTGGGATATCATTCACCTTTATTTACAGCATAACAATAAAATCACTGTGCTTATGTATTTGTTTCCTTCTTTGTGACTCATCTTCCTCCACTAACATGCAAAATCTCTGGGCAGAGACCTGGCCGTATCTCCAACATGTGACACATAACAGGTACTCAATAATTATTTTTCTAATAAAACACATGGTGTTAACTAGCTAAGTATTAGAATTATAAATGAGTTCAAAAAGATGACCAGATACTATAGCAATAGTTAAATTTTAGTGGTGTTCTTTTTAATAACAACTAGAAAATATAATAGATTTTTTACAAACTCATTCATAATGGCAGAAGAATCTTATTAAACTACTATCACTAACAAGAAATACACAAGAACCTATGTGAAGAAAACTATAAAACCTAATTGAAACATAAAAAAAGAAAATTTAAGTAAACCAACATAGCATTTTTCTGGATTGGATTTAAGAAACCAATTTTCTTAAAATAAAATTATAAATTCAACTCAGTCTCAATAATTTAAAGGTTAAAAAAAATCTTAAAGAGCTAATTCTAAAATTCATCTGAAGAAGAAAATAAATTAGAATACATAAGAAAACTTACTTTAAAAACATTAGAGAAGATTTAAACTTTTCTGACATTTTTAAAAATCAGAAATAACTTAAAAGTACTAAAATAGTGTAGAAATGGCATTAGACAAAATCAATGGTTCAGACTAGAAATCCATGTATATAAAAGAATTGGGATTAAAATAAATGTAATATTTCAAATCAAGGAAAAGGAAATTCTATTTTAAAATGGTGTTAAGAAAATTATTAACTTTTAAATAAAATAAAATAAAATCCATGTCAAGAATTATATACAAATACAAATTCCTTATGGACTCAAGAGCTAAAATACAAAATTAGGGAAATATTAGAAAAAATTATGATAATTTCTTTAAATTTAGGGGTTAGAAAGATATAAAACCCCAGTAGATATTAAATGGGCTAACAATTTAAATTCTCTTAATGAAAAATAAATCATAAATGAAGCTTAAAAAGAAGTAAAAGACCTGAGGAAATTATTTGTAACAAATATAATACACAAAACATTGATATCCAAATGAAAAATACCTATAAATCAGTAAAAGGCAACAATATAAGAGAAAAAAAAATGGACAGAGATTGTGAACAGACAATTCAGAAGAAATACAACTGTTCAATAAAAACATGAATAGATGCTGAATCTAATAAGAAATTATGGAAGTGTCTTTAATTTAAAACACTGATATTGTGAGGCACCTTGGAAGCTTAGTCGGTAGTGCATCCAGCTTTGACTCAAGTCTTCATCTCACAGTTCATGAGCTTGAGCCAAGCGCTGGGCTCTGTGCTGACAGCTTGAAGCCTGGAGCCTGTTTTAGATTTTCTCTCTCTCTCTCTCTCTCCGTCTCTCTCTCCCTCTCTCTCTCTTCTTTACCCCAGCTCATGCTCTTTCTCTCTCTCTCTCCCAAAAATAAATAAATAAACTTAAAAAACATAAAAATAAAACACTGATATTCTTATACCCATTGTCAGTCTGGTAAGAAACCAAAAAAAAAAAAGGTGGGGGGGGGGGGACTCATACAAATCAATGGCACAAAAAAAAGAAAAGGAAAAAAGAACCTGACTAAAAACTGGATATGGGAAGTGAACAGACATTTTTCCAAAGAAGACTTACAAGTGGCCAACAGGTACATGAAAAGGCACCCAACACCACTAACCATCAGGCAAATGCAAATCCAAACCACAGTGAAATACCACCTCATGCCTGTTAGAATGGCTATCATCAAAAACACGAGAAATAACAAGTGTTGGCTAGGATGCAGACAAAAGGGAACTCTTGTGCACTATTATGGGAATCTAAATGGGTACAGCCATTGTGGAAAAGAGTATAGAGGTTCCTCAAAAAATTAAAAATAGAACTATCATATGGCCTAGTGACCACCCCATGGTAGTCCTATTTTTAATTTTTTGAGAAACTTCTGTACTGTTTTCCACAACAGCTGCACCCTTTTACATTCCCACCAACAGAGGAGTTACAGCTCTTCTCAGTCCTACCTGAATGATGTGAATCAGGATGTACAACTTCTGTTTATTCATATGTAGAGTTAGAAGACTAATGTGTCCCTTAAATTTACTATGAGAATAAAATTGAAAAACTAAATTAAATAATTAAATAAAATAACTAAATTAAATTAAATTACAAATTGCAAGCTCACTACCCGGCACACAGCAAGTCCCTAATAAAAGGATAATTACTGATGGTGGTGGTCATGGTGATGATGATAGTGAAGATACTGGTAACAATGATAGCAATAGGTCACATTTGTTTGGCTAAGGACTCTGCTAAATCCTTTAATGCAACATGTCATTTTATCTTTGTAATCCCCTGAGGAGGCATGTGCTATAGCATATACTGTAACAGCCTGAATTTATAGATGAGGAGACTGAGGTGTGATGAGATTAAGTAACTACCAGAGATATCATTGAACAAGTCAAGGACTGGAGGTGGAGCTGTAATTTGCCTGACTCCCACATGACTCTGAAATCCCTTATTTGCTTCTTCCTTTGAGTCAAGAGGCAGGAAGAGTGCCTGTCCTGATAACTTGGGGACAAAATTAACCAGACACATTTTAAATTTTGTTTCTTGAAGTATGCTTACTGGACTGCTTGCTTCAGATTTACCTTCAGAACTACAACCTGAGAGTGGAGCCCTGAATTATTGCTTTTTTTTTTTTTTTAAACATATTCCCCAGTGGACTTGAATGCACTGACTTTTAAGAACCATGGGTTAATCAAATTATATGGCAGGAACGTGGAATATGCCTTGGCTAAACCTCACCTTTTTTTCTTTCTATCAGAATTTCTAACAGTCCATTTTCTTTTTAACCCTTCATTTATTTCTACTCTAATCTTTATAATTTCCTTCCTTCCACTCTGGGCTTTGTTTGTTCCTCTTGTTCTAAACTCCTTTAGGTATAAGGTTATGTTGTTTGAGATTTTTCTTGCTTCTTGAGGTTGGCCTGTATTGCTATTAATTTTCCTCTTGGAACAGCTTTTGCTGCATCCCAAAGATTTTGAACTGTTATGTTTTCATTTTCATTTGTCTCCATGTATTTTTCGACTGCTCTTTGATTTCTTGCTTGATCCACTGATTGTATAGTAGCATGTTATTTAACCTCCATGTATTTGTTTTCTTTCCAGATTTTTTTTCTTGTGATTACTTTCTAGTCTCACACCACTGTGGTAAAAAAAAAAAAATTATGCTATAATTTCAATATTTTTTAAAATTTATTGAAACTGATTTTGTGGAATAACATGTGATCTATCCTGGAGAATGTTTCATGTGCACTTGAAAATAATGTATATTCTGTTGTTTTTAGATGGAATATTCTATACATATTTTTTAGGTCCATCCAATCTAATGTGTCATTCAAAGCAACTCTTTCCTTGTTAATTTTCTGTCTCAGTGATCTATCACTGACATAAGTAGAGTGTTAAAGTCCTCTATTATTATTCCATTACTGTCAATTTCTTCTTTTATGTTTGTCAATGATTGCCTTATGTATTTAGGTGCTGTCATGTTGGGTGCATAGCTATTTACAATTGGTATATCCTCTTATTGGGTTGTTCCCTTTATCAATATGTACTGTCCTTCCTTGTCTCTTGTTAAAGTCTTTGTTTTAAAGTCCATTTTGTCCAATATAAGTATTGCTACCCAAGCTTTCTTTTCCCTTCCATTTGTATGGTAAATGTTTTTTCATCCCTTCACTTTCAATATGCATGTGATTTTAGGTCTGAAGTGAGTCTCCTGTAGACAGCATATAGATGGGTCTTGTGTTTTTAATTCATTCAGTTACCTTATGTCTTTACCAGAGTATTTAGTCCATTTACATTTAAGGTAATTATTGATAGGTATGTACTTATTGCCATTTGTTCCTTGTTTTATTGTTGTTTCTGTGCTAACTGTCCATTTTCAAGGTTTTTCCCTTTGTTTTCTAGTCAACTGCCAAGCATAAGCCATAACGTCAAATTATCCTCACCACCTATCTGGGACACATTCCTAAAATTACTTGGAATTACTCTTCTTTCTGACCTTTATATTCCACTGATAATTTAGTCAAGTTGAATTTAGCTTTTTTTCTTAATTTCGGTCATTAAAAAAATTATAGAGGGCTAGGTCTTCTGGATGAGTTACATAGTTCCCTAGGCACATGAATCCTGAGGAGTATGCAAGCTGTCTTTGAACCAAGGAATAGGGCTGTGTGTGTCTCTTTGCTTCTCCCTTTCCTCCTTCTCCATTTTCTTCTCTTACTTCTCTCAGGATAAAGATGGAGAGTAAAATTTTTACCTGCTTCCCCTCCTGTAGCCATATCTCTTCTGCTCCTGGACCTCATTGTTTATGGGCCACTATACATTACTTCTTAAAAAATTTTTCAACCTCCTAGCACAGAGGAAAGCAGAATACTGAAAGTCATCCTCATAACCTATACATGTGAAAGTCAAATGCTTCTTCTGTGGGAAACTTGTCATGTATATTCTTTTGCCTGCTTTATTCTGTTGCAATGACACAGAATGATATGTGTTTGGAAGTTCCACTGAAACTGACCATCTATAATTTACAATAGCATCCCTCTCCTGTAGCTGCACCTGCACATCAGGAACAATAGAAAGATTATTTTGGCAGCTAACCCCTTCCCTGGAGAATTAGAGTTAGAAGAAGAAGCTAACCCTCTCTTCAGTGTGTTCACCTAGATAAAAAAGGAAATATGGCACAAACCCCGGCTCAGTGCCACTCAGTCTTTGTCATGCTCTGATTCGAGCTTATATTTGTACTTAAGGGTTGTTGATTTAACTTACATTCTTCCTTTTCAAACATGCATAAAGGGGGTCAACAGGCAATGTGAGTTTTTTCCCCTTTCCCCTCCAAAGTTTCCTGTTTGTGGGCTCTCCACAGATGTTTTCTGTTTGTAGCAGCAATGCACCAATAACTTAGTTCTAACAAAAAAGCAAACAGCTTGCCTAATGGCAATACAGCTCTGATGGAAACTCCCCCAGCTAGTCAAGGAGGGAATGTGGTTATTGTAAACATTTATTCATCAGACAGTAGGCCTCTAAAAACCCCTACCCTGTAAACCCCCATGCTGGCCTCTGACCAATCTGCCAGGACTTCAAAAAGAACATGCTGGGGGAAGCAAGGAGGCTCTGGAGGGTGCAGATCCTTTCCCTTGGCTGGACAAGCCATCTGCCATTGTGGTGTGGAGAAGCTTGAGCTCATGTTTATGGGGTTTGGAGTGAGATCCTGGATGGAAAACTGGGCTGCAGTTCTCTTCAAGGGTGGATAGAGAGGGAGGACGTATCCATGAGGGAGGCAGCCTGAGTGTAGGGTTGCCAGATTTAGCAAACAGAAATACAGAACACCCAGTTAAATTTGAATTTCAAATAAAAGTTTTTTAATGTAAGTATGTCCCATGCAACATTTGAGACACACTTATACTGAGAAGTTTCTCTTTTATCAGAAACTCAAGTTTAACTGGGTACCATCCTGTATTTTATCTGACCCACTCTCTTGGGGGTCTTCTTGACAGTCATGGACCTCTTCTGGCTTATTTCCTTCAGGGATCATTACTTCTCCTTGCAGCCTGACCTGTTGGGATATGCTTTTGGAAACTCTGAAAATGAAATATCCCTTCCCTCACTCCTTTCTCCCGAGGGTGTCCAGGTGCAGAGATCCAGTGAAGTCTTTCATTTCACTTTCTGGCATTGAATCCTCAGCATGCAGCCAGATTCTCCCAGTGGACAAGTTGCTCTGTGGGAAGGGGAGAGGCAATTCTGAAGTTGTGTTAACTCCTTCAAGCTCCCAGGATTCCATTTAGTAGGAGATATTCTTGACAGGAACGTTCTATGCAGCAAACAGCTTTGTCCAAGGGCTTCATTTCAGCAATTTGGATATCTCTGCGAATAGATTTTCAGCTTAACTAATCACTGATCTGCTGTGAATGATTGTTTCATGTACAAATCAAAAGAGTACCAGAGGCCAAACCCACGAATGGTGTTGTCTTTTTGCCAGAAACGATACTAGTATGGCTGATGGTGGTCTGAGAATTCAGCCTAGGTATGGGGCTGAAGACATCTTGTTCTCTAGACTCAGATCTCTCTTTCGTAGGATGGTTTTAAGTTGTGTTGCAGAGAACCCTAGGTGGATGCTGAAGCAGCCTGCATACTGAGCCCCTTCAGCCCCATGCCAACCAAAGTGGCTGCATTCTTAACTCTTTTATACTTAGGGTTTTCTCTAAGACTGCTTGAAAGGAAGGTTATGTGGCTAAAAGCAGGGTTAGAGATGAGTGATCTAGGTGTACTCTGGTTTCCCTAGCAATACCTCTGCTTCAAAAGAGTGCCCACATTTCATCAACACTTTTCCAAAACTCTTCACACGGCCTTCAAGGTCTTCCAAGCACTGGCACCATGCCCCTCCATTCTCTTTACCAAATTCCACGTGCCTGCATTCCATTTACACCAGATGCTTTGTTCTCTAAATAGCCCATCCTCCTTCACTTCTCTACTCCTGTATCTTGAAAAACTTCTCATCTCTCCAAACCTAATTTAAATTGGTCTTCATGGAAAAATCCCCATCTTCTCCTTCCTTCTCTCAGAATTGGAAATAAGCTCTCCTTCCCTTACCCTTTCAGAGACTTTTGTTTGTATCATGCTGTGAACATACTTTTTTATTCATTGTTGATACAACTCCACCCTTGACTTTTTCTCTTGGAGAGGAGGAAACTGGTCTCTGTGCCCCCACAAAGCCAGCACAACAGGACCTTATGTGCAGTAGTGCTTGATGAACCTTCTCCTTGCCTTGGCTGCTTCTTCTCTCTCATCTGTCTTCACCAAACTTCTCACATTCAGAACCTAGATTGAAAATGGCTTCCTCCAGGACGCCTTCCCCGACTCTCTGTTCTCACCAAACACCTTGTAAGTACTTTTATTATAGTATCACATTCCATTTATAATAAATGATTTAGACACATGCTTTCCTCCCACAAAGTGAGATCCTTGAGGGCAGAAACTGTTCTAATCACCTTCATAACAAAGCCCAAGATCTCATATTGAATTGGTACTTATATAATGCTTATTTTTGGTAATCTTTTTAAAAATTTTTTTTTCAACGTTTATTTATTTTTGGGACAGAGAGAGGCAAAGCATGAACGGGGGAGGGGCAGAGAGAGAGGGAGACACAGAATCGGAAACAGGCTCCAGGCTCCGAGCCATCAGCCCAGAGCCCAACACGGGGCAAAAACTCACTGACAGCGAGATGGTGACCTGGCTAAAGTCGGACGCTTAACCGACTGCGCCACCCAGGCGCCCCTTTTGTAATCTTTTTAATGTTTCTTTATTTTTGAGAGAGAGAGAGAGAGAGAGAGAGAGAGAGAGAGAATGAGTGGGGCAGGGGCAGAGAGAGAGGGAGACACAGAACATGAAGCAGGCTCCAGACTCCTAGCTGTCAGCACAGAGCTCAACGCAGGGCTCAAACGCATGAACCATGAGATCATGTCCTGAGCCAAAGTCAGACACTTAACCGACTAAGCCACCCAGGCACCCTTATATTTATATAATGCTTATTGAATGAGTGAATGAATGAACAAATGAAAGAAGACCAAGTGAACAAAATTCAACCAACCCTATTTCTCACACATTAACCAATTTAGGGAAGCATGGTCTTTGGACTCTGATTATCCAAGTTAGATTCCCAGCTTTTCCACTTATTAGATATGTAACATTGGTGAATTAACCATTTTGTGCCTCACTTTTCTCTTCTGTAAAATGAGGATAATTACTTCACTCTCCTCATACAATGGTTATGAGGATCAAATCAGATAATCAAAGTAAAGTATTCCTTATTCCTAGTAAGTACTAATAAATATTGACGATGAGGATGATTACTGTAGTTAACCTCATTAAAACAGGAAAGGCTACTGTCCTTTACAAAAAAAAAATTAATAATCAGTATGATTATTTTAGCAACATGAATCCATGTTCAGGATTTCTGTAATATATGCAATTAGCATAGCATGGCTTATTAAATATTAAAATATGACTCCAGCTCTATCCTGGAACAAAACCAAATGCCCTTATACAAAAGGTGTATCAATCCCCAAACTATGGGCAAATTGAAAATATATTTCATCCCCTGATTCTGTCAGATCTCTGTCCCTGTGGACATGTACTGATTGCCCACAGGGATGAATCTGTAGGTGGCCCTGAGCAGCCCCAGCCCCGAAAGTAGATACTTCATTTCTATTTAGACGGGCTCTTTGAGTCAGTACCTCCGTGAATTACAAAGGGACAGAACTGTGAAGGGTTTGACTGTCTCAGTAATGACACATGGAGTAAGTGACTGCTAGAGCTGTTGAACCTTTGCACTCCTCATTCTTACTGCAGAGCCATTTTTTGCCTCTTTTTATGGTAGTCCTTTTCTGTCAAAGTGCCTTAGCTTTATTGATTCTTATAATTACCCCAAGTTCCAGTAGCTTTTGATCCTTCAGGCATATGGTTCTAGTCCTCATTAGCTTGGTGTTCAGCCAGTCTCTATCTCTATGAGGAATGGAAATGGGACTATGGAAAGGACTATATCAGCTTTGGCTGCCAACTATTTCCACACCAAGTCACATTCATGGGCTGGTGTCGACAGAAGCCAGAGAAGACAGGAGAGGCCATAATCTATCTGGGAAGTCTTCACAATTCCAAAGACATGGCCAATCCATGGCCCATAAACAACCCACAGTCAGTAGCTGCCTATTCAAATTATAGCAGGGATGGATCAGAATATCTCCTTCCAGGTTCCAGCATGGAGAATGGTAGACTTGAGGAGCACAGGGTGGCCTCTTGTCTGGGAAGGAAATATGTGGAATTTATATTCCATATGGGTTTCATCAGAGAAAAAAATATTTGGCACACACAAGGAAAAAAGAATAGAGTTCTTCTCCTTTATAATCACTGCTTATTCCACACAAATAGAGGAAGGGAATTTGGGAAAGAGGGAAGAAATTGATGTTTTACTTTGGCACTTCACTTCCACATGCTGTAGCACTAAGAAAGAACCACAGGGCGCCTGAGTGGCTACGTTGGTTGAATGTCCGACTCTCGATTTCAGCTCAGGTCATGATCTCACAGTTTGTGGGTTCAAGCCCTGCATTGGGCTCTGTGCTGAGAGCAAAGAGCTTGCTTGGGAGTCTCTGTCTCCCTCTCTCTTTCTCTGTCCCTCCCCCAATCATGCTCTATCTCTCTCTCTGTCTCCCAAAATAAATACATAAATACACATTAAAAAAAAAAAAAAAAAGAGCCACAGGCTGAGGGTTAGACGCTCTGACTCTGGTTCACCCTCTACAACTAACTTTCTGTGTGAGAAGTCACTTCAGCCCTCCCATCCATAAAATGAAGGCTCAAAATAGCTCCTGGGAACATCTACAAAATGAAGACTCTTGCAATCGGGTGCCTATAGCTTTATCTGTGACAAGCTCCTCCAGTGATTGGGATGTAGATGACCCTCAGACCACTCTTTGTCCTTCCTATGACCCTGAAGTTCTCTTCAATTATAAAGGTCCACAATTTAGTGTTCAGGTGTCAGCAGAGCAGTGAAACACTATTTCAAGGTTTGGGGACTTACAGGGCCACAAGGACATCAGTGTTCATTGATCATGAAGGTGGTTATCTCCTTTGGGGTTTGTGTTCTAAAGCCGTCCCCCTTCAAATCCTATTTTCTAGGTAGGGTTATGCTTGCCAGTGAAAGGTGGGCAATGATGGGCAGAAAGAGATTAAGATATGAGCATCTGTTAGTGGAAAAAATGTACTTGTCATGTCAGCAAATATAAAACCAAGGTGGGAGTCAGAGAGAGGTCTGGATTTGGGGTTGAGCCAAATTAAAAGATGCATGCAGTGGGGCACCTGGGTGGCTCAGTCAGTTGAGTGTCCAACTCTTACTTTTGGCTCAAGTCATGATCCTAGGGTCATGGGATTGAGCCCTGTGTCAGACTCTGCACTGAGTGTGGAGCCTGCTTGAGATTCTCTCTCTTTTCCTCTGCTCTCCCCCACTCATACTTTCTCTCTCTCTCTCTCTCTCTCAAAAAAAAAAAAGACACATGCAGTAAACAGCTGTAGATCTACTTCCTCTAAGTTCTTAATAAGGGCTACTTCAAAAGACTCCACTTGTAGATCAGCAAAATAGGTAAAAGTCCACATGACCTGGGAACTGGCCATCCATTTTTAAAATCATTGTTATGAATGAAATATAAAAACAGGTTATACACCAAATATCCACTGGATTATAGGCTCCACAGGGAGAAAAGGGACTCAGTTAGTCTTCTTCATCTCATATTCTCAAAGCCCAGCATAACACCTGACACATAATAGATGCTCATTAAAAATATATGGAATCAGGGCACATGGGTGGCTTAGTTGGTTTAGTGTCCAACTTGATTTCTTCTTAATTAATGATCCCCAGGTACTGGGATCCACTGAGTGTGGGGCCTTCTTGGGATTCTCTCTCTCTCTCTTTCTCTCTCTCACTCTCTGTCCCTCTGCCTCTCCCCCTTCCTCAAAAAAAAATCTATGGAATGGGAAAATGATATTATTCTTTAAATTACTGGCTATAAAAAGAATAAAAAATAAAATGTAAATTTCTATTTTTAATTGTCCCTTCGGTGTCAATATCAGAAAGTATGCTTTATCCTTTAATGCCAAATTAATGGACTCCCAGTTCGTGCAATGCCTGAAGGTCAATCTGTTCATTAGTTTATGTATTCAACAAATTGAATCCAGCTTGCAAGGGGGCTACTGAGATGGAAGAGACACTGCACACAAGAAGCTAACAATCTGGTATGTAATTGCAACCTGTATACAACCTAAGAAATTTCAGAAAGCATGTGGCAAAGCTAACATTTTGATTTACTTAGAAACATGCAACAGAACCTCTGAGATCTGAACGCATAATCTCCAAAGGAACAAAGAGCAAAACTTCTTTCAAGCACTTATATATCCAACAGAGAAATCCTGAACATCAAAAATAAACCAGAAGCTCACATTATGGGAAATAACTTAATTTCTTTCCCCATCACCATTCCTCCTACCCTCCTTCTCCACCACATGCCACACCTCTCAGGACCCACTCTCCTCAAACTAAGCATACCTCTAACTACAGGTAACCCTTAAACAACATGGGTTTGAACTATGCAGGTCCATTATCCGTGGATTTTTTTTCAATAAATATGGTACAAAACTGTAAATGTATTTTCTCTTCCTCATGATTTTTTAAAGTAACATTTTCTTTTCTCTAGTTTACTTTTGTAAGAATACAGTATATAATACATAGAACATCTGAAATATGTATTAATCGGCTGTTTATGTTATCAGCAAGGCTTTTCGAATGTATAGGCTATCGGTAGTTAAGTTTTAGGGGAGTAAAAACTTATATGTAGATTTTTGACAATCTGAGGATTGGTGCCCTAATGTCTGTGGTGCTCAAGGGCCAAGTGTACTGCTTATTACAGTCAGAGGCGGCAGATTCCAACTCAAGTCTCTGTGAAATAAGTAGTAAACTTTCCAAATGATTAAACACTGAGAAACACTGATAACATTTCTTATGAGAAATGTTCAAAGTCTGACTTGGAGGCTACAGGCCAGATCTAGAATCCATCCTGCTTCCCCTGTCTCTTCCAGGATATAAGTTTCCAGGACACCTAAAAAAAGGTGGAAATTTCTACCCCCTGCTAGTTGGACTGTGGTTGGCCTGAAGACTGCTGCCTCCAGGAAAAAAAAAAAGCGAGGACCCAGAGAGACTCTGACAAGAATCTCAGAGAAGTAAAAGACTGAACAAACATGGCTGGTTGGAGAGGGCACTATGTCGGCTGTGCCATTTCTTTGAGTGTCCTAAACAAGTGGTTTTGACCTTGCCTACTGTTCAGTACAATCTATGTCTCTCTCTTTCCTCTTTAATTGCCATTAAAAAAGTTGAAATGCACAATGAAGGTTGAGTTTTCTAAGTTGATTCTAAGGCCACCAGATTAAGCTCCAGATGGTTATTTCCTTCAATATATCTGTGTGTATTGTGCTGTTGTTTCACAATTTTTTTCTTTTTTCTTTTTAAGGAATGAAGTAAAACAAAGCTGTTTAGAGAAACTTTGGAGTCTAATTCTGTAGCAACCCAGGTGGTTCAAAGATTTGGGCTGGCAGTTCTGAACAGAGGTGGTATAGTTCTTCAAAGCTTGTTTTGGAAATCAGTGCAAGTGCTTAGGTTACACATTGATAGGGGCACCTATCATTTGGGGAGGCTGGGGATACTAGACATCCAGCCAACTTCAACAATTCAGCAATAGAAAGAATTCTCCCAAGATCTGCATGATTTCTCATCCTCCCAAAGGATAATCTTGTAGCTGAGAAATGTGTTTATAATTATCTTAACACAGAATCTTTGTTTTCACATAAATTTAAAGGTTTTTATTTTGCACTGCTTCAATATAAAGCAATTTTCTACCAGTGCAACTACCATGGAAATCTAAAGAATTTTTTTCTATTACACTTTTTTACTTTCGCCAGAACTTTACCTAGAGCTGTTCACCATTTCAGAAAAATAACAGCGTTCAGCAAATGCTTACAGTATGTGAGTCACCAATTCAACTTCTCTGTCATAGTCATGGTGATTCAATAATGTACACAGGTAAGCATCCAATTACGTCCCTATGCCTTCAAGGGAACATAGGCTTGAACACTATGCATGTTAAAATACTTGGCGATTCATAATAAATAACATTTATTTTTTTTATATTGTACTTAAGACATTTTAATTTCCTACTATTGTTAATATTATGTAGATTAATAAGTTATACTATCTACAAAATTTATTTCAGGATACAAAAGGGACAGAACCACAAATGACTTACTACAAAAAGAGGTAGTTAGGTGGATTTTCTATTCCTACTCCTTATTTTTAATCTGTCTAAAGTGAACTACCTATGTAGCCACCATCCAGGTGAAGCAATAGGGTATTGCCAGCACTGCAGAAGCTCCCATTAGGCCCTCTCAAAGATGATCTATCTCCCTCTTCCATTTAAAAGTAACCACCATTTAGAGGGAGCCAAGATGGCAGAACAGCATGGAAGTTTTTGCGTGTCTCACATCCATGAAATACAGCCAGACCAACACTAACCCATCATGCACACCTAGAAATCTGATCGGAGGATTAACACAACAATCTGCACAACCTGAACCATAGAATTCAGCAGGTACACAGTGCAGAGAGGTGAAATGGGGAAGAGAGAAGCTACGGAGGGGAGGTGCTTTTGCAGGTGGAGAGAGGGTGGAGATGGTGGGGAGCATAAGGGAAAAGCACCCCTCCCCAGAAGCAGCTGGAGAGAAAGTGGAAAATCGGAAACAGCCACAGGGACTAAACTAAAAAGGGAGAAAGGAGAAAGGAAAGGGTTTAAATTCCATTAAGACTGTAAACAGGGGAGCACAGAGTCTGCAACTCACCAGCTTGATACCTGGCGGTGCTCTGATGGGAAGGGTGAATCCCCAGGAGTGAAGTGGAGTCAAGGAGGTTCTCGGGTCACACGGGAAAAAGCGGTTCCACTGCTGGAAGGACATTTGGTAGAGGCTGTTAGGCAACCTGGGCCCAGCAGACCCCAGAGATGGCCACATTTGCTGGTGCTGGAAGAAGGTCATTAAGGGTGAAGCCGGGTGCCAGATGGGTGTTGTGATTTTCCATAATCCCTGAAACACTGCTGCTACACTGTCTTGCGAACTTTTTCTCGGGGGAGGGGGGGGCTGGCACCTGGCCGCAGTCTCTGGACATTGGCAGCAGCATGGTCTCGTGAACTTTCCTGGGTGTGGCCGGCATTCAGCCATGGCTCAATGAGACCCTCCCACACAGGGTCAGAACAGGTCAAAGCCGCAGTCCCTCAGAAGTAAGGGGTTGGGGAAATCAGCCGCATCTGAGAAAAAACACGGGAGAGAGGTACTACCTGGGGCTTGGTCACAGACAGTGTAAAAGCGGGTAGTGGATGAAAGCTAAAGACAAAGGACAGGTGCACGATTGCAAATGGGGGAGAATAGAGTTCTGATACTAGAGACTGGGTAGCTGGGTGATGCCATTTTCATGGCTCCCACGCATGTGCATATGCACCTACAAGCGCCACAACAATCCACCCCAGTAGGCTAGCAGTGCCATCTAGTGGAGAGGGGAACTGTTACACTAAGCGCTGCCCAACTGGGCCAACCTCACTCTTGAAGAACACAAGTCTCACTGCCTGCTTAGTTTATGGATGATAAAGCGCTTCATAGTCTGACTTCTAGGGGAAAATGAAGTAATTTCAGTAGTGTTTCAGTCTGTTAAGAGGTCCATCTATTCCGTTTCTTCCTTTGTTTTTTTTTCTTTGTTTCTCTTTTTCATTTCTTTTTCTTGAATACAGAAAGAGAAAAAATTCATTTTTATTTTCAATTTTCATTAATATTTATCTTCATATTTTTTCCTATATTTTTTACTTTTGTGTAAATTTGTTTAAATTCTGTTTTACTTCCATCATTTTATTTTAGTCTACTTCAGTGTATTCATTTTTTCAAATTTTCAAATGATTTCCATTTTTTTCTTTTTCTCTTTCTTTTTTTTTGAATACAGAAAAAGAAAAAAAAATTCATTTTTATTCTTAATTTTTATTAAAAATATTTTTATTTAATTTTTTTTCTATTACAGCTTTTACCTTTGTGTAATTTTTTTCAAATACTAGTGTACATCCATTATTTCATTTTAGTCTACTTCAGTGTATTCATTTTTTCAAATTTTCAAATGATTTCTTTTTTTTTTCTTCTTTCCCCTTTTTTCTCTAATCTTTCAAGACACTATCAACACCCAGACCAAAGCACACCTAGGATCTAGCATCATTTATTCAATTCTTTAGTGTGTGTGTGTTTTTAATTTTTTTAATTTTAATATTTTTTTAATTTTAACTTTTATTAATTTTCATTTACTCTACCTCACTAATTCCTTTTCTCTCTTCAAAATGATGAAAAGAAGGAATTCATCCCAAAAGAAAGAGTAGGAAGAAATGACAGCCAGGGACTTGACAAACACATATACAAGTAAGATGTCTGAACCAAAATTTAGAATCATGATAATAAAACTACTAGCTGGAGTCAAAAATAGATCAGAATCCCTTTCTGCAGAGGTAAAAGAAGTAAAAACTAGTCAGGATTAAATAAAACATGCTATAACTGAGCTGCAATCACAGATGTATGCTGCAACAACAAGGATGGATGAGGCAGAACAGAGATTCAGCAATATAGAGGACAAACTTAGGGAGAACAATGAAGCAGAAAAAAAGAGGGAGATTAAGGCAAAAGAGCACGATTTAAGAATTAGAGAATTCAGTGACTCATTAAACAGGAACATCAGAATCATAGGGGTCCCAGAAGAAAAAGAGAGAGAAATAGAGGTAAAAGGGTTATGTGAGGAAATTATAGTGGAAAACTTTCATAACCTGGTGAAAGACACCGACATCAAAATCTAGGAAGCACAGAGGACTCCCATTAAATTCAACAAAAACCAACCATCAACAAGGCATATCATAGTCAAATTCACAAAATACTCACACAAGGAGAGAATCATGAAAGCAGCAAGGGAAAAAAAAGTCCTTAACCTACAAGGGAAGACAGATCAGGTTTGCAGAAGACCTATCCACAGAAACCTGGCAGGCCAGAAAGGAGTGGTGGGATATATTCAGTGCACTGAATCAGAAAAATATGCAGCCAAGAATTCTTTATCCAGCAAGGCTGTCATTCAAAATAGAAGGAGAGATAAAAAGTTTCCCAGACAAACAAAAATTAAAGGAGTTTCTGACCACTAAACCAGCCCTGCAGGAAATTTTAAGGGGGACACTCTGATGGGAGAAAAGATGAAAATATAAATAAATAAATAAATACCTAAATACATACATACAACATATATATAAATACATAAATAAATACCAAAAGCAATAAAGATTAGAAAGGACCAGAGAACACCTCCAGAAACTCCAACTCTACAAGCAACATAATGGCAATAAATTCATATCTTTTTGTACTCACTCTAAGTGTCAATGGACTCAATGTTCCAATCAAAAAACATAGGGTCAGAGAATGATAAGAAAACAAGATCCACTTGTTCACAAGAGACCCACTTTTAGACCTAAAGGAAACTTTAGATTTAAAGTAAGGGGATGGAGACCATCTATCATGCTAATGGTCAACAAAAGAAAGCCGGGGTAGCCATACATATATCAGACAATCTAGACTTTAAAATAAAGACTGTATCAAGAGATGCAGAAGGGCATTATATCATAATCAAGGGGTCTATCCACCAAGAAGACCTAACAGTTGTAAACAATTATTCCCCAAATGTTAAGCAGCCAAATATTTAAATCAATTAATGACAAATGTAAAGAAAGTCATTGATAGTAATACCATAATAGTAGGAGACTTCAACACTCCATTCACAGCAATGGACAGATCATCTAATCAAAAAATCAACAAGGAAACAATGGCTTTGAATGACACATTGGACCAGATGGACTTAACAGATATATTCAGAACATTTCATCCTAAAGCAGCAGAATATACATTCTTCTCCAGTGCACATGGAACGTTCTCCAGAATAGACCATACTGGGACACAAATCAGCCCTAAGTAAGTACAAAAAGATCAGGATCACACCGTGCATATTTTCAGACCACAATGCTATGAAACTTGAAATCAACTACAAGAAAAAATTTGGGAAGGTAACAAATACTTGGAGACTGAAGAACATCCTACTAAAAAATGAATGGGTTAACCAAACAGTTAAAGAGGAAATTTAAAAGTATATGGAAGCCAATGGAAATGATAACACCAGAACCCAAAAACTCTGGGGCACAGCAAAGGCGGTCATAAGAGGAAAGTATATAGCAATCCAGGCCTTACTAAAGAAGGAAGAAAGATCTCAGATACACAACCTAACCTTACACCTTAAAGAGCTGGAAAAAGAACAGCAAAAAAAACCCAAAACCAGCAGAAGACAGGAAATAATAAATATTAGAGCAGAAATTAATGCTATCGAAACCAAAGACCAAAAAACAAACAAACAAACAAACAAAAACCAGTAGAACAGATCAATGAAACCAGAAGCTGGTTCTTTGAAAGAATTAACAAAAGTGATAAACCACTAGCCAGTTTGATCAAAAAGAAAAAGGAAAGGACCAAAATAAGTAAAATAAAGAATGAAAGAGGAGACATCACAACCAACACAGCAGAAATAAAAACAATAATAAGAGAATATTATGAGCAATTATATACCAATAAAGTGGGCAATCTGGAAGAAATGGACAAATTCCTAGAAACATATACACTACCAAAACTGAAACAGGAAGAAATAGAAAATTGGAACAGACCCATAACCAGCAAGGAAATCTAATCAGTAGTCAAAATCTCCCAAAAAACAAGAGTCCAGGGCCAGACGGCTTTCCAGGGGAATTCTACCAAAAATTTAAGGAAGAGTTAACACCTATTCTCTTGAAGCTGTTCCAAAAAAATAGAAATGGAAGGAAAACTTCCAAACTCTTTCTATAAAGCCAGAATTACCTTGATTCCACAACCAGACAGAGACCCCACTAAAAAGGAGAACTATAGACCAACTGCCCTGAGGAACATGGATGCAAAAATCCTCAACAAGACATTAGCCAACTGGATCCAACAATACATTAAAGAAATTATTCACCACGATCAAGTGGGATTTATACCTGGGATGCAGGGCTGGTTCAATATCTCCAAAACAATTAGTGTGACTCATCACATCAACAAAAGGAAGAATCATATGATCCTCTCAATAGATGCAGAGAAAGCATTTGACAATAGACAGCATCCTTTCTTGATAAAAACCCTCAAGAAAGTAGGGATAAAGGATCATACCTTGAGATCATAAAAGCCATATATGAACGACCCAACGCTAATATCATCCTCAATGGGGAAAAACTGAGAGCTTTCCCCCTAAGGTCAGGAACAAGACAGGGATATCCACTCTCGCCACTGTTATTCAACATAGTATTGTAAGTCTTAGCCTCTGCAATCAGACAACACAAAGAAATAAAAGGCATCCAAATCGGCCAGGAGGAGGTCAAACTTTCACTCTTCACAGATGACATGATACTCTATATGGAAAACCCTAAAGATTCCACCAAAAAACTGCTAGAACTGAATCATGCATTCAGCAATGTTGCAGGATATAAAATCAATACACAGAAATCGGTTGCATTCCTATACAGCAACAATGAAGCACCAGAAAGAGAAATCAAGGAATCAATCCAATTTACAGTTGCACCAAAACCCAAAAAATACCTAGGAATAAATCTAACCAAAGACGAGAAAAATATATACACTGAAAACTATAGAAAGCTTAAGAAAGAAATTGAAGAAGACATCAAAAAGTGGAAAAAAATTCCATGCTCCTGGATAGGAAGAACAAATTTTGGTAAAATGTCAATACTACCCAAAGTAATTTACATATTCAATGCAATCCCTATCAAAATAACACCAGCATTCTTCACAGAGCTAGAACAAATAACCCTAAAACTTGCATGAAACCAGAAAAGACCCTGAATAGCCAAAGCAATCTTAAAAAAAAAAAAAACAAAGCAGGAGGCATCACAATCCTGGACTTCAACCTATACTACAAAGCTGTAATCATCAAGGCAGTATGGTACTGGCACAAGAACAGACACTCAGATTGATGGAATAGAATAGAGAACCCAGAAATGGACCCACAAAGATACAGCCAGCTAATCTTTGATATGCAGGAAAGAATATCCAATGGAATAAAGACAGTCTCTTCAGCAAATGGTGCTGGGAAAACTGGACAGCAACATGCAGAAGAATGAACCTGGACCACTTTCTTACACCATGCATAAAAATAAACTCAAAATGGATTAAAGACCTCAATGTAAGACAGGAAGCCCTCAAAATCAGAGAGGAGAAAGCAGGCAAAAACCTCTTTGATCTTGCCCGCAGCAACTTCTTACTCAACACGTCTCTGGAGGCAAGGGAAACAAAAGCAAAAATGAGTGACTGGGACCTCATCAAAATAAAAAACTTCTGCACAGCGAAGGAAACAATCAGCAAAACTAAAAGGCAACTGACAGAATGGGAGAAGATATTTACAAACGACATATCAGATAAAGGGTTAGTATCCAAAATCTATAAAGAACTTACCAAATTCAACACCCTAAAAACCAATAATCCAGTGAAGAAATGGGCAAGTGACATGAATAGACACTTCTCCAAAGAAGACATCCAGATGGCCAACTGACACATGAAAAAATGCTCAACATCACTCATCATCAGGGAAATACAAATCAAAACCACAGTGAGATACCACCTCACACCTGCTAGAATGGCTAAAATGAGTAACTCAGACAACAACAGATGTTGGCGAGGATGTGGAGAAAGAGGATCTCTTTTGTACTGCTGGTGGGAATGCAAACTGGTGCAGCCACTCTGGAAAACAGTATGGAGTTCCTCAAAAAGTTAAATAGAACTACCCTACAACCCAGCAATTGCACTACTAGGCATTTATCCAAGGGATACAGGTGTGCTGTTTCGAAGGGACACATGCACCCCCATGTTTATAGCAGCACTATCAATAATAGCCAAAGTATGGAAAGAGCCCAAATATCCATCAATGGATGAATGGGTAAAGAAAATGTGGTATATATATATATATATATATATATATATATATATACACACACACACACACATATACACAATGGAATATTACTTGGCGATCAAAAAGAATGAAATCTTGCCATTTGCAGCTACGTGGATGGAACTGGAGGGTATTATGCTAAGTGAAATTAGTCAGTCAGAGAAAGACAAAAATCACATGACTTCACTCATATGAGGACTTTAAGAGACAAAACAGATGAACCTAAGGGAAGGGAAACAAAAATAATATAAAAACAGGGAGGGGGACAAAACAGAAGAGTCAGAAATATGGAGAACAAACTGAGGGTTACTGGAGGGGTTGTGGAAGGGGGATGGGCTAAATGGGTAAGGGGCACTAAGGAATCTACTCCTGAAATCATTGTTGCACTATATGCTACCTAATTTGGATGGAAATTAAAAAATAAAATTAAAAAAAGAAAAAAGAAAAAAATACAGTAAAAGTAACCATCTAGACTTTCATGAATATCTCTTTGTAATTTACCACCTAAGCACACCTTCCTGAACACCAGTTTTTCTCCCTCACCTGCTTTTGTTGAATCACTTGTAAATGCAATCATAGAGTGGATTTTTATAGTTTCTGATTTCTTTTGCTGTACATTATGTTTACAAGATTCATTTGCATTGTTGTGTCTAGTTAGTACTCATGTCTTTTCATTGTTGTATAATATTCCACTGTGTGAACAAACCACAATTTACTTTTCCATTCTACTGCTGAGTAACAGTGGAGTATTTCCAGGTTTTGGTAATTACAAACAATGCTATGAACATTCCTGTCCACACCTCCTGGTATATCTGTGCACACATTAATGAGGAGTATATTTAGGATTGCCAGATAAAATACGGGACATCTAGTTAAATTAAAATTTCAGATAAACAATAATTGTTTATTATAAGTATGTCCCAAAGATTGTACGGAGCATACCTATACTACAGATTTATCCTTTATCTGAAATACTAATTTAACTTGCATTCTATATTTTTATACTGCTAAATCTGGCAACGCTAAGAATAAACCCTTTAAGGGGAAATTGCTACTTTATAGAATAAATGTAACTTCAGCTTCACTAGATAATGCTAAACAGTTTTACTAAGAGGCTGAACTAAACCACAGCTATCAGTGTATGAGGGTTTTGTCACCATAAACTATATGCCCACATATATGTGGGTCTTTTTGTAGATTCTCTTCTATCAGACTATTGGTCTATTATGGTGCCAAAGCCACACTGTTATCATTACAAAACACTGTCTTGATTTCTGGTAAGGCAAGTTCTCCCACCCATCTTCTTTAAAAGTATCTTAGCTACTGTTGGTCTCTTGAATTTCCATACACATTTCAAAGTCAGCTTGCCAAGTTTTATCAGAAAGTTGCTAGTATTTTGATTTGAAATCACATTGACTCTACAGAACAATTTGGGGAGAATTTACATCTTTATAATATTTAGTCATCTAATTCATGAATACTGTATATAACTCTGGTCCTCTATTTTTTATAAAAAGGAATTTTTATTTCTCTAAATTTCTTTCTAGAGGGTAATTTTTTTTTTTAATTTTAATTCCAGTATAATTAACATACAGTGTCATGTTAGATTCAGGTGTACAATATAGTGATTCAACATTCCGTATATCACCCAGGGCTCATCACAAGTGCACACTCCTTAATCTCCACCCCCTGTTTCACCCATCCCCCATCAACCTCCCCTCTGGTAACCACCAGTTTGTTCTCTGTAGCTAAAAGTCTAGTTTTTTGGTCTTTTTGTAATCTGATTTGTTTGCTTTTTAATTTACACATGAGTACAATCATTTGGCATTTGTCTTTCTCTGACTGACATATTTCACTTAGCATTATACCCTCTAGCTCCATCCATGTGGATGCAAATGGAAAGATTCCATTATTTTTCAAGGCCAAGTAATATTCCCTTATATATAGGTACTATATCTTCTTTATCCATTTATCTACAGACGGACATGTGGGCTGCTTCCATAATTTGGGTATTATAAATAATGCTGCAATAAACACAGAGGTGCATATATCTTTCCAAATTAGTGTTTTCATTTCCTTTGGGTAAATACCTAGTACTGGAATTACCAGTTCATATAGCAACTCTATTTTTAATTTTTTAAGGAACCTCCATACTGTTTTCCACAGTGGCTGCACCAGTTTGCATTTGCATCGATAGTGCACAAGGGTTCTTTTTTTTTCTCCATATCTTTATCAATACCTGTTATTTGTCATGGTTTTTTAATTTTAGCCATTCTGACAGGTGTGAGGTGACAACTCATTTTGGTTTTGATTTGCATTTCCCTGATAATGAGTGATGTTGCAAATCCTTTTATGTGTCTGCTGGCCCATCTGCATGTCTTCTTTGGAGAAATGTCTGTTCATGTCTTTTGCCCATTTTTAAATTGGATTATTCGGGTTTTTCTGGCTTGAGTTGTACCCATTGTATAGTGGTATCTATCATATTTTAGATATTAAGCCCTTACTGGATATGTCTAGTCCTCTATTTTTTAAATCAATTTACCCTTTAACATATATATCATAGTTATTTTAAAGTTCCAGTTTGATAATGCCAACACTGTATCTATTTCTGAGTCTAATTCTATTGTCTTTTTTCCCTTTTAACCATGAATTGCATTTTATTGCTCTATACATGTCCTAAATATTTGTTTTAAAAGACAGTGGAAACAGAAGTAATATTAATTCCTAGAAAAGGCCACATCATTTCTAAGAGGCTCCCTGTATGAGGGGAATGAGGAATCCAGTCTGTAGTTTTATTGACTCTAGCTTTATTGCCACTGTAATTAGATTCAGCTCACCAGTGATTCAAATGTTCTAGGAGACTGAGTGAGATCTGCCATTTGGCAAGGCCTAGAATCTAGTCCTTAGCAGATGCTGGAGATTTCTTTATGCTTTAGAGCTGAGCCACCCATTTTCTGAGCTAGGGAAGATCTTACTTTGCTCTATAACCAGGTCGCCAGCTTTGGGGGTCACGGGGGAGTACTCTACTCTTTAAATACAATTTCAGCTTTTGGCACACCTCAGAATCATTCTCTTTACCTCCCTCCTGCTCCCAGTTGTGGAGAAAATCTGGGATGGACTCAGTGAGGATCTGATGTACTTCAACCATTTTCATAGCTCTCTGTTTTTCTCTGACAGCTCAGAAAGCAACTTCAGTGCCCTTGATAATAGTAACTTTTTTAGCTTTTATCATTGATTTGATTTTCTCTGCTGTAGAGAAATACAATTAATTGTGTGTACTGAACTTTATCCAGTTGTATTGCTAAATTTACTTATTAATTCTACTCATTTTTCTATAGATTCCTCTGAGAGCCAAATACAAGGAAGCTCTCAAAGATGTCAGTAACCAAACCTCCGCATGCCCCTTTGGTGAAGAGTGTAATTTCTTTAAAAAAATGCTTTTAATGTTTATTTATTTTTGAGAGACAGTGAGAGACAGAGCATGGGTGGGGGAGGGCCAGAGAGAGAGGGAGACACAGAATCCGAGGCAGGCTCCAGGCTCTGAGCTGTCAGCACAGAGCCCTATGCAGGCTCGAACCCCGAACCGTGAGATCATGACCTGAGCCGAAGTCAGAGGCTTAACCGATTGAGCCAGCCAGGCACCCCAGAGCATGTAATTTCTTGAGCCAGATTCCTGGGTTTAAATTCAATCTCTGCCACTCATTAGCTGTATGCTGTTGGACGAGGTTTGTTTGGGGTTTTTTCTTTCATTATTTTTTGTCTCAATTTTCCTGCCCTATAAAATAAGGATAATAACAGCACTGACCTCATAGGTTTGTTGTAGACATTAGATGAGTGAATACACGCACGGTACTGAAAACAGTGCCTGGTACGCAGTGAGCGCTCTCCAGGTGTCAGCTCTCTCTGCCTTGGTCTCCTTTCATACCATTGTCACAGGCCTCCCTCCACAAGGTGCCCTGTGCTCCAGCCTCAGCCAAGCGTTTCCCCATGGCTGGGAATACACTTCTACCTTTTGTTACCTGGCCAACGCCTTACTCCTCAACTTTCAAATCATATAGTGCTGCCCTGAAACACAGAACCCACCGCACTGCCACCACTCCAGTAGAACAGATTCTCGCTCTGCTGCCACCAAAGAGCAAGCAGCAGAAAAATACCGCCCTCTGTGTCACACACACAAAGGACAGAATTCTTTCTTTATCTCAAAGAGCATTTCAGTGTGTTTCGACATGTGTATGCAATTAAGTTATTAGACTCTATTATACTGTATCTTTGGTTAATTCTAAATACTGTAAGAGAAGGATTATTTTTTCCATAGAAAAAGGGTTTTAAATTTTTTATAAAAATTGTATGTGCTGTCCTAAAATGCAGCTGGAGTTTGTTTGCATAATATCAGGTTTCTCAAAGTATAGTGTAATAATTAGATACTGCTGTCATGATGAGAGTTTGGAGCTCTGCCGGCATGTTTTTGCAGTGTTGTTGCCATCTCAAACTTCACCCTCTCTTTTGGAAACTCTTCGTATTTTCCTTTGGTACCAGCATAAAAAAAAAAAAAAAACTATGGAAAAATATAATCTTCGTTCAGACTCAAAGAGATATCCAGTGAGATATGCTGAAACAGTACAGATATGCATCTGTTTGGGAGTTTTGAGGTGTTTTGCTTGGAGCAAGGAGATGGTTGATACCTTCCTCTTCTTAGGTCTTACTTAAGACGTTATGCAGCAATACCCTGAGACCCATTTCCCCTCCATGTCACCACCAATTTATTTAGTGATGCTGAGAAAATTCTTCAATTTTCTGAGCCTTAAAGCAGTACCTTTCAGAGATGATCTTATAGATGGGAGGTCAGCAAAGTTTTGCCTTTTTCTTTCACTGTAAATGGCCAGATAGTACATCTTGTTGGCTTTACAGGCCATATGATCTCGGCTGCAGTTAATCAACTTTGCTGTTTTAGTGTAAAAGCCACTAGAGCTATTCATCAGTGAATGACCATGTTTATGTTCATGTTCATGTTCAATAAAACTTCTTTTTCAAAAACAGGTGGCAGTCTGGATTTGGTCTGTGGCTGTAGTGTCTGACCCCTGCTGTAGATAATCACCTAATAAACAAGAATATAATTTATTCATTTGTTTGTTTATTCACTTATTCATTCAAGGAATATTTATTTAGGGTTACTCTGTGTGTCAGGCACCACTCAAGGCAATGGAGACACAGCGACAAACCAGAGAGGTCTCTGAAACTGTCTTGACAAAAGATTAACAGTAAGTAAGTAAACAAATAATTTTGGATAATCATAGGTGCTTTGAATATTCTAAGGCTGATGTGTGCTGGGAAATGTCTTGGGACTGTAGGACAGTGCACATGGTATTTGAGATATGAGTCTCAGGAGGTGACAGCATGTGTCTATGTGCTGGTGCCTTAGGTAACATCATCGTTAACTCTCATTACAACACGACAAGTGGCATTATGATACTTTTTTATAGAACAGGATAAAAACTTCAGAGGCTCAGAGAATAAAGATAATGTGCATGCAATTCATAACTAGTGACAGAATGAGGATTTAAACCTAGGTGCACTTGTCCCCAAGAGCCAAGGACTTCCAGTTTCTCCCACGAACTTTGCTAAGAGTCCTATGCAATGCTCCTTCTAGCTTTCAATGAATTATAAGAAATCAGGACTGGAAAATAACTGAGAGACAACTTTATTCATTCATCCTTTCATTTACACATCATTCATTCCTCTACTGTTTACTGAGCACCTACTGTGTACCAGACACAACTGAGGATATGATGGTGAGACAAACAAGGTCTCCGACCAGAGGGATGCTGGTGAAAACTGAAAAATGGTTCCGTGGAGGTGGAGAGAGACCTGACTTGTACGATTTGACAATTTCTATGATGTTAAAACTTCCCCCAGGGTTGATTTCCAGCTGCCAACTTGTGAACTGGCTTGCAAAATTTCAAAAACCTGACAGCTGGTTTTTGTGAGCGCCTGAACCCAGCTGTGCACACCAGTGTGCTATACATCCTCAGGACTTACAACCTAGGGGAGACACAGACAAGTAAATGAACCATTTCAACACAGGGTAGGAAGTACTACTGTCATAGGGGGTGGAGGTAGGATCCTTTTGGTGCTGGGTTAATCCAAAGAATGGGTACTCAACCCAGACATGAAAATAGAGAGAAAAAATGTAATGGCTGTGACATTCTTGACACCAAGGATGTAGCTCTTTGGAAACATTTGTATTTTTATAGATAGAAATCTTCACTTCTTATAGAAATACCTTCATCTTGTGGGCATACTCCAAATGGCCCTTTGACCAAAGTGTTTAGATTGTTATTCTGGTTCTCTACTTTACGTGGTAAAAGGGAGCCCAATGTAACTCAAGGTTTGGAGTTCGAGTCTCCTTTCTGCTGCTAACTGCTCCTATGACCACAGCCAAGCGACTTGGTTCTCCGTGTATTGGTGTCTAAACGTCATAAGGAATGTCAGGTGTCAGCACATCACTATCAAACCTCTCCAGTTACAAGAGTCTTCTTTAGATGAAGCCTCTTTTCTGTTCCCCTCCGTGAGGACTTTCAGGCAAGGGGCACAAATGACTAAATGGAATTCTGTTCTGGTGTATCATTGGCCACTCCCATTTTTTAATCCCCAGAACTACTGAGAGAAGGCCCAATCTTGAACAAAAACTATTACTGGGCTCCAAAAGTAAAAATACCTGTAGAATCCACGGTATTTCAAAACCGAGATAGGCCAGGAACACTGATGCCATGAGGATGGCCTTGTGAAAATGTCACCAGCTCTAAAACAGCTAGCAAACTAAGACAATTCCTGGGACTTGCAGTTCTTGAGAATCTTTTCAGTCACATCTGCAGGCATCTGCTGAATTCTAACACTCACCCTCTCTGCAAAGAGACAGCGACTGGGACCTGTTCACACATCAGCTGGAAACCCTGTTTGGGAAACAGCTGTGGCAAGAACACTGATGGCCGACATGTGTGTGGCCATCCTCACACCCCAGAGTTGTAACTGCTTTTCTGGTGTTGCTGACAGGCCGGATCCTTGAGCATTTTCAGGTTGCATCCCTGGGTTCCCTGCTTCCCACGGTCTGCAGCTGGTTTCACTGAGACTCTTTCCACAGTTAGCTCAGCTCAGTTTGCCTCTTGTACGTCATCTGCGTGGGCAGACAGCTCGGGATGGCTCCAGCACAAAACACAGCAACTCCAAGCCTTGCCTCACTTCATTTTTAAGTGAGGCTCACATCTCCATGACTGGAGATGTGATTAATAAGGGGACCACAGCTGCAACCTGAAAATCTATTTGTATGACTGTTCCAAACATATGCATTGGGTTCATTTGGAATCTGTTCCTATGACTTTAGTTCAAAAGCAGTACCTAGTGGTTTTCAGAACATATGGACAGTGAGCTGGGATGAAGGCCTTGTCTGTATCCCCGAAGCATAAATTAGATCTAGAGACTCAGATTCTCCGCTCACACTATCTCCCTTGATGTGGTTAACCATTTAATGACCAAATTCATACCTCACTGTGTTCTTTGTGAACAAAATCTCACCCCACATCAAAAAGCTACCTAGTACCTGAATCTGTATGAACCACATTACAATATTCCACAATACAATACATTACAATTGTAGTACAACAATACATGGCAATCTGTATGGAACCATTACAATATCCCCATTATAATATCAGTAATTGTATAGTCAAGTGGATTGACTGGTAGGCAAAAAAGAGGTCACAAATTTTGTCAGAGAGACCACAGGGGATGCTGGAGACCGTGGACAAGTAGAAATCTCTGGCGTCAGGAGGCAGCTTTTCTTTTGTTCAGCAGATTGCTGTCATGTGGCAGTGTAAAGCCAGGCCTACAAGGGCTGCTAACATTCCAAAGGAAACCTGCGATCTAGAGTTTGGTGTAAATCACCTCCATTTTCAATGGATCACAATAAATTTACTTTTTGTTTAAACCCATGGGCCAAACATCTTTGAGTTTGAAGACGGCATACAGACCACAATTTTGTAACCTCTGGAATTGATGCAACAACTCTCTACAAAAACTTCTAATTTTTAGAGATGTTGCCACAGCTTAAGAAGGTTCTCAAACTTAATCTCCTACCAGTGCCATACACCCTTCTTTTTAAAATATATTTAACTTAGTTATGATACAAGTTCAGGAATGTGCATATATCCCAAGGGCTTAAGTGCACAGGTTCACAAACTGAATATATACATACAACAGGCACTCTGTTCTGGAAATAGAACATTATAAGCACTCTAGAAACCCCCCTTATAGTCACTACTCACGCCCACAAGATTAACCACCATTGTACACACTTTTCTGTTACCTTTTTTTCTGAGTAAAGTCAAATTAAGGAGTCACACGAATGCTATCTGTGCATGAATCAGTACCAATAATGCAAACTGGGGGTTGCCAAAAGGCAAAGTATATATATCACTGTCATGCTGGGAGCTTTGATCTTATATTTCAGGCAATTTATCCACACAGTTGAATAGAACAGCCTTGGCCAAGTTTTCCATCCCCTTTGTCCGTACAAACAAAGCCAAAGGAAAGGCTTTGTATTCACCCTCTTTATGTTACCTAATCCGGGTCAGGGGAGCCAAGCGCTTTGCTAACTACATATGTAGATAAAACCCAAATCCATATGTAGTTTCCTGGTCTCTACGATTTGAGTATCAAGATGCTAGCACATTTTTTTTTTCATGGAATTAGCTGTATGTATGAAACCCAGGACTTTGCCTCATTGCATTTATTTATCTTACCTAGTTTATGACAGACCATCAGGGAAGCCCGCTGTGCTTTGGCATCTCAGTATGTTTTTCTTTCCTTCCTTCAACCATCAGCAAACAGTTTAAATTTTTTGGTTCTCATATTTTTTGTTTTGAAAGCAACCTGAATCTGGCAACTTTTTTTTTAAGTGAGAAATAAATAATCTGTGAAGCACGGTATGGCACATTTGGCACAAGATAGTAACACAAAAAGAGAGACGTTTGTACGGTTTGGGTGGAAACACACGCCAGCAACCAGGGAAAGCAGTCCCGTGAACTCACCATCGATCGCGATCACTTCCTGATTGATTCAGCTGCAACACATGTGCTCTGGCTTCCGGCTACAACTCCCAGCCGCTCCTCCTCCATGCCAGGCTGCGGGCAAAGAGAGAACCACATCACGCTGCCACCACACAGCCCTGAGGTCTGTATGCATCTCTGCATAACCGCATGCATGGACCATTTCGCAAAATGTCCTTTAAAATCCCACTTCATTAATAATCTACGAAACACAATTGGAGAAACTCTGAGATGCCTTTTCACCTATCAGATGGGAAGTTTGTTATTGCAACGTTCGTTGCTTTAACAGTAAGACAGATGAGACTTGAGGAGAGCGAGGAAATGGGAATTCTCATTGAATGCTGGAGGCAGTGTAAATTGCTACCCCACGCACGTTTTGTAAGGAAACACATAGCAAGTCTGGGAGGCTGGATTTTGGTGTCCATGGCTTTTGCTCCGACCGGACAAAGGGGCTTTTCAATGTAATTAAGGCTGCTAATCAGTTAACCTTACAATAGTGAGATTATCCTGTATTATTAGACGGGCCTAGTGTAATTACTTGAGCCCTTCACATCAGGAGGCCCAGAGATGCGGTAGCATGGGAAAGATTTGACACCACTCCTGGTCCTAAGATACAGCAGGCTCCGTGCAAACACTGAGGAGGGGGTTGTAGGGGCTTAGGGAGGCCCCAGCCCACAGCCAGCAAGGAAACAGACACCCAGAGCCACAGCCTTAAGGAAGTAAATTCCATCAACAACACAATGGAGTCAGGAAACAGATTCTCCCCTGGAGGCTATAGAGAGAATACACCCACTGATGCCTTGATTCCAACCTTTTGAGACTCAAAGCAAAGAAACCAGCCAAGTCCACTTGATATTTTTTACCTCTAGAACTATGAAATAATAAATAAGTGTTGCTTTAATTCACTAGATGTATCTTAATTGGTTATGGCAAGGTATCAACCACAGTTCCCCAGAGAAACAGAACCGATCGGATATATACGTACATACACAGTTGACCCTTGAACAGCACGGGGCTAGGGGCGCTGATCCCTAGTGCAATGAAAAATCCACATATATCTTTGACTGTCTAAAAACTTTAATAGCCTACTGTTGACCAGAAGCCTTACTGATAACATAGCCTATTAATACATATTTTGTACAAATATTACATAGTGTATCTTACAATAAAGTGAGGTAGAGGGGCGCCTGGGTGGCTCAGTCGGTTAAGCGTCCAGCTTCTGCTCAGATCATGATCTCACAGTTTGTGTGTTCAAGCCCCATGTCAGGCTCTGTGCTGATAGCCCAGAGCCTGGTGCCTGCTTTGGATTCTGTGTCTCCCTCTCTCTCTGCCCCTCCCCTGCTCTCACTCTGTCACTGTGACTCTCAAAAATAAATAAATATTAAAAAAATATTTTTTTAAATAAAAGGAAAAAATAAAGTAAGGTAGAGAAAAGAGAGCATTAAAAAAAACTCATAAGGAGGTTGCATCTGGGTGGCTTAGTTAGTTAAGTGCCTGACTCTTGATTTCAGTTCAGGTCATGATCTCACGGTGATAAGATTGAGCCTCCCTGGGTCAGCTCTGCACAGACAGTGCTGAGCCTACCTAAGGTTCTCTCTCTTCCTCTGCTCCTCCCCTGCATGCGCTCTCTCTGTCAATAAATAAACAAATAATCACAAGGAAGATAAAACACATTTACTGCACTGTATAGAAAAAAAAAATCTGTGTATAAGTGAACCTGTTCAGTTCAAAGGTCAACTGTATAGGTGAGGGGAGACTGATTACAAGAGTGGGTTTACCTAGTGAAGGGAGGCAGAGAAGTACCACAGTGTGCAACGTGCAAGCTGGAAACCCAGGAAAGTTGCTGGTATAATTCAAACTAAGTCTGAGGCCCCGAGAACCAGTAGCTCTGACGACCTAGTGCAGGAGCTGATGGATGTCCCAACACCATGCTGATAGAATGTTCTACCTGGGTTCTGGCTAGGGTCCCAAAGACCAAGAATAAAACTCTAAGTGTAATTTGCTCCACACGGTTGGCACAGGAGGTCCCTGAAAATTAGCCCTCACTAGTGTGGGTGAAACATCCAGGGAACAAGGTGCTCCTGGGCTCTTCTCTTGACCATCTGTTGAAGGGGATGAAGGTGCTTGGTGTTCATCTTAACAATGTATGATAGAGGGGAACTTCAAAGGGCACCTACACAGAACTTGCTACCTTCTCTGGAGTTTGGAGGACACATGGGTTGGGGTGTGACACATTTCTTAGTAACTCATTTGTTCACTTATTCATTCATTCAACCAATATATACTGAGCCAGCTAACATATACTATGCATTGGGCTAGGTAGTAGATTCTGGGCCTCATTTTGTTTGTTAAACCTTCAAGTAATCTCATGTATTTAAATAAAGGAACTAGATTGCATCCCGGGTGAACATTAATCTTTTCACCAAATCCATTTGTGCTTAATTTGCATAAGTTCCAAATTTGAATTTGGTAATTTTCCCCACCCCAACCTCAGGACATATGCTTCACTCTCCCTTTAGCTCAATGTGGCATAAATGATGTAAGCAAATCGATGCCCTTTATGTCCATAATCATAAGTGATTGATTTAGGTATAAGTTATGAACCTAACAGACCAATGAGATACAGTGAAATTTTGGCAGGGATTCTTTGGATAGAGGCAGTTT
Organism: Herpailurus yagouaroundi; assembly: GCF_014898765.1. Lineage (NCBI taxonomy): Eukaryota > Metazoa > Chordata > Mammalia > Carnivora > Felidae > Herpailurus > Herpailurus yagouaroundi. Next base: position 120,482,273 of record NW_024412377.1, on the reverse strand, counting down.
CTCTTGTTCACTAGATGTGAACTTGAGGGTAAGCGGGAACTGGAATAGTTATAGCCATTTTGCTATTATGAGAACCCTGGGAACTGGGTGGCTACAATGGAGAGAGCTTAGGGACACTGCTTGAGCCCAGGATAAAGTCATAACTGAAGCTAGCCTTCCCCCTGTAGTACTTATATCTATGAGCTAATAATTGTCATTTTGCTTAAATAATTTTGACTTGGGGGAGTACCACTTGCAACAAAAAATGCCCTCATAGTGACAGCATCCTACACTCCTTCCTGCTTTCAACTCGAAAATGTTGAAAGGTTGAATTTAAGTTATCAAAATAGAAATTCTTAGAGGAAAGGCAATATGATAATCTAGTAGGTTTAAAACTATACACACATTTGATTTGGAATGCGATAAAAATGACTTTCTATCTTCAAATATGTCTAACCTAGAATTTTAAATCAAAACGCCTTGAGGACTGAGAAAGTGTGATAAGCCAATTAAGAAAGATGAGAATGCTTTCCATTCTCTTTTAAGCTTCTTTGATTAACCCTCTTATTTTCCAGGTATGCACAACTCAATTTGAAGAGTAGGTGTCTGGAGAGAAAATGCTAGAAGGGTAATAGAAGGGAAAAAAGTCAGCAGTTATTCCGACACCTAAATATGTGTCAGATGCCTCTGATCCCATGAAGGAACTTTGATTTTAGCTACCAATTTCCTTTTTTGAATTCTCTCTAGGGTCTGTGACTTCAATAACACACTAGAACACATCTTGTCATATCCTTAACATCTGGAATAAAGAAAGATGTCCCGGAGAACTTTTGGCTGCCTTACACTCCCTTGGAGGAAATTCCCTGAGAGTTAGGATAACAGCGTGTTAAACAGCCATCCCTCATCCGTATGAAAGTTCAGCATCTCACCACATATGAGAATAAACGGATAAGAGCCCCTAATTTTTGCAGGCTGACCCTGCGGTTAGATGACTTGTTACCAAAAAATTCAATCAGCCAATCAGGTATTTGCAAGTATCCAGAGGTTTGACATCTTGTCAGCATATCCTGTGATGGCACTAATTGGATGATGTAAAAATTCCCATCTCCCTTGGTCACTAAGCATTTACTATCATTCACATATGTGCCAGCCAAATAATATGGATTGATTCACACCATTGTTCCTGCCCCTCATGGAGTTCGCTAAGAATTATATTAGAGTACACAGAGTGGTAAGCAGAGAGCAGCACAGTACCCTGGGACGGGGCAAAATCTGCACAACTGTGCATGAACTCTTGTGTCATAAATAGTACTTGACAGAATGAGAAGTCCACTGGTGAAGAATTCTAGTGTTGATGAATTCTTGAGCACGAGAGCTTCGTCAAGGACCATGTGGTTTCCATGTTTTTGCTCTGGCGTCATGAGTATGTGGTCTCTTCCGGCTCATCCCCTCATGGCTATGAAAGAGCTGCTGCTGCTCTAAGCATAACTTCTCTTCACAACTCTATCCAAAATTAGCAAAGGCATCTTTTTTTAATCAAGGTGTAAAAAGTTTTTCCAAAGGCCCTTAAGAAAACCTCCCCTTATTTCTTGTTAGCAATAGCTTAGATCATCCGCTTATTTCTAACATAATTTTTAATAACAGGGAATGAATGATCAATTAGTTGGGACCAATCAAGATTCTCCCTGTGAGGATAGGGAGGCTATCAGATTCCCTTGACGCACAGATTTGCCCAAAATTAATAGAAGTGAGCTCTGGTCAGAAGAAAGAAGGACAGGATGGCTATTGCAGTTTAACAATAAACGATGCCAACCACAAAGTTAATAGAAATTGAAAGGGCGGGCCTACGCCAGCCGACTCCATCTTGTTCTGTGTCCTTCACCTTGGCCACACCTCCTCCCCTTGAGTAACCCCCCCCTCACCTGCCTAACAGGACTCGGACCCTTCCCCAGCCAATCGGCTGAGGCCACAGCCATTACCTCACCAACTGCCCCCAGGCCCCAATAAAACCTTTGTCCTTTTGAAACTCGCTCTCTTTCCCTGGTATCTCACTGCTGCGTCGGTGCAGGTAGGGGATTGAGCTCGAGCTAGCTCGAATAAAGGCTCTTTGCTTTTGCATCGGACTCGGCTCCCTAGTGGTCTTTGGGGATCACGAATTCTGGGCATAACATTTGGGGGCTCGGCCCGGGATCCCCAAGAACCCCGAGGGACCCCCGACCCAGAGAGCCTGACTGGCCACGGTTAGTGTCTGTTTGTTCTGTCTTTTCTGTGTGAGCTCATTTCTGGAATTCTGGTAGTGCCCGACGTGGTCTAAGTGGACGCACTGGAGGACCACGGGCCGGGAGTTTTGGAAGACGTTCCGATTCTCCCTTCTGGAGGGACGTGGAATCCCCTCAAAGGTCTGAGACAAAGCGGGTCGTTCCCGCTGGTCGGCGTGAGGCCGTCGTCTTTGGAGGGACGTGGAATCCCCTCATCGGTTTTGGAGGAACATGGAATCCCCTCAAAGGTCTAAGCTAGCTTGCAGTTTTGCTTCCATGGAGTTGGAAGACTTTCTAGGGGCCCTCTGTTTGTCTGTTTTTGTGTTTCTCTGTTTTGTTCTGTGGACTTACTGGACAGACGTTGTGGGACAGACTCAGACTACTCCTCTAAGTATTATGATTGATCACTTTAAGGATGTGAGGGGAAGAGCTAACAACCTCAGTGTGGAAGTCCGAAAGGGTCGGTTGCAGTTTTTTTGTTATAGCGAGTGGCCAACTTTCAATGTCAGATGGCCACCAGAGGGGACCTTCGACCTCCCTACCTACCATCCACCGAGTCAGGAGTATCATCTCTCAGCCTAAGGCGGGCCATCTTGATCAGCTCCCTTACACTATCACTTGGCAGGACCTTGTAGAAGACCCACCCTCTTGGCTTAAGCCCTTCCTAACCCTGCTCCCTCCGGAGCCAAAACCCATTCTTGCTTTGCAGGAGACAGAGAAGAGGAAAAGTCTTACCCAGCCTTCAGCACCCCTCTACCCTGTCCTACAGGGGGGTACTGAAGAAGAATTAATTTTTCCTCCCCCATATAACCCCTCTAGGATGCTGGAAGAACACCATCCTCCCCCTCCGGGGGAGGCAGACGCTGTTCCGAGAGCGAGAGCGGGAGGCGGAAACGCTCCAGGGGGAAGCCCGCCCTTTACCAGACAAAGGGCTCAGAGGGGGCAATCCGCCTCTGCCACCGACTCCACTATTCTGCCCCTGCGAGCCACCGGACCCCCAGACGCGGAGGGGAATCAGCCCCATCACTATTGGCCTTTCGCCACTAGTGACCTCTACAATTGGAAAGCTCAGAATCCTAAATTTTCCGAGAAACCGGCAGGGCTTATTGATTTATTAGACTCTGTTCTTTTTACCCATCAGCCCACGTGGGATGACTGCCAGCAGCTTTTGCAGGTCCTGTTCACGACTGAAGAAAGAGAAAGAATCCTCAGTGGGGCCCGAAAACTAGTTCCAGGCGCAGACGGAAATCCCACCACCAACCAGGCTCAGATAGATGCCTCCTTCCCCTTAACTCGGCCCCAGTGGGATTTCAACACGGCAGAAGGTAAGGAGAGGCTCCGGGTCTACCGCCAGACTCTAATGGGGGGTCTCCGAATGGCTGCTAGAAAGCCAAACAATTTGGCCAAGGTAGGAAATGTACAACAGGGAAAAGATGAATCTCCGGCTGCCTTTTTAGAACGGATCATGGAGGCATTCCGTACCTATACCCCCATGGATCCAGAGGCTCCGGAAAGCAAGGCAGCTGTTATCATGGCCTTTGTAAACCAATCGGCCATAGACATTAGGAGAAAATTACAGAAAATAGATAGACTAGGAGAAAAAAGTCTGCAGGACTTACTGGTGGTAGCCAAAAAGGTATATAATAACCGGGAGCCTCCTGAGGACAAGCAGGCTCGCGCCATGGCGGCTGCCAGCAGTAAGCAGACTCGAGACCTGGCCAGAATACTATTAGCTACCACTGCTGACTTCCCCGAGGAACGAGACCGCCGTCTCCGGCAGCTGGCAGACGACATAAGAAAAGGTAAAAGCACCAAGGGGGGGAAGCAGAGGCTGCAGAAGGATCAGTGCGCATACTGCAAGGAGATAGGGCATTGGGCCCGAGATTGTCCAAAAAGAGCTGGCGGGAAGGGAAGCAAGACTGATCGAGTAAAAGTCCTAGAGCTGGATGAACTAAGTGATTAGGGGAGTCAGGGTTCGGACCCTCTCCCCGAACCCAGGGTAACTCTTAAAGTGGAGGGGACCCCTATTGACTTCCTTGTCGACACCGGAGCACAACATTCGGTCCTCCGCACCCCACAAGGAAAACTAGCCAGCAAGAAGTCCTGGGTACAAGGGGCAACTGGTATGAGCCAGTATTCATGGACTACCCGAAGAACAGTAGATTTGGGAACGGGCCGGGTATCCCACTCCTTTATGGTAATACCAGAATGCCCCTACCCGCTGTTAGGACGGTACTAACTGACCAAGATTGGAGCTCAGATAACTTTCAGACAAGGGGGGCCTCAGGTCACCGATGGCAAGGGCCATCCCATCCAGGTCCTGACCATGAAACTGGAGGATGAATACCGCCTCCACCAGGAGGCGCTCCCGAGAGAGAATAATGTAGACAGATGTCTACGAGAATTCCTCTCGGTTTGGGCAGAGACAGGGGGGATGGGACTAGCCGCTCACAGGACCCCAGTCCTGGTAGAGCTCAAGCCAGGAGAGAGTCCGGTAAGGATCAAACAATACCCCATGTCTCAGGAGGCCTGGAAGGGGATCCAGCCACACATCCGGAGACTACAAAGCCTAGGGGTACTAGTTCCTTGCCAGTCTGCCTGGAACACCCCCTTACTGCCGGTCAAAAAGCCTCACACAAATGACTACCGACCGGTACAAGACCTCCGGGAAGTAAATAAGAGGGTCGCGGACATACACCCAACTGTTCCCAACCCATATACTCTCTTGAGCTCCTTAGCGCCCTCCAGGGTCTGGCATACTGTACTAGATTTAAAGGACGCCTTCTTCAGTCTGCCGTTGGCACCCCAGAGCCAACCCTTGTTCGCCTTCGAGTGGCATGATCCGGAGGAGGGCTACAGTGGGCAACTCACCTGGACACGGCTACCTCAGGGATTCAAAAATTCACCCACCATCTTCGACGAGGCACTACACGAGGACCTGGTATTTACAGACACCTTCTCTGGCTGGGTGGAGGCATACCCAACCAAGCATGAAACAGCTCAGACGGTGGCTAAGAAGCTACTAGAAGACATCTTACCCAGGTATGGTTTTCCTGCCATGGTAGGATCAGACAATGGACCAGCTTTTATCTCGCAGGTAACACAGGCAGTAGCCAAGGCGGTGGGGGCAAACTGGAAATTACATTGTGCTTATAGGCCCCAGAGCTCAGGACAGGTAGAAAGAATGAATAGAACCCTAAAAGAGACCCTTACCAAATTAACCATGGAGACTGGCGGGGACTGGGTGACTCTCCTACCCTATGCCCTTTACCGGGTTAGAAACACTCCTTACACTCTGGGTTTTACTCCCTACGAGATCATGTTTGGCAGGCCACCCCCTGTTATTCCCAGCCTTCGAGCTGAACTTACTGCTGAGTTTAAAGATCAAGAACTTTTTCTTTCCTTGAGCGGGCTCCAGAGGGCGCACGAGGACATTTGGCTGCGCCTCCGTGCCATCTACGAGGCTGGCCCGATCCCGACACCTCATCAGTACAGGCCAGGAGACTGGGTCTACGTCAAGAGGCACCACCGAGAGACTCTCCAGCCGCGCTGGAAGGGACCCTACATCGTGGTGTTGACAACCCCCACCGCTCTCAAGGTAGACGGCATCGCGACCTGGGTCCATCACACCCACGCTCAGCCAGCGGACCCCTCCTCGATCCGGAAGTACGTTGTCACGCGATGGGCCATCAGTCGGGACTAACACAACCCACTCAAGCTCAAGCTACAGCGCATTCGACCTACCTAATATTGGTAACTCTGTTAACTCTGCTTGTCATTGCTCATGCTGCCGGGAGTCCCCACGCCCCCCAAAACATCACCTGGCAGATCAAAGACACCAGCTTGGGGACAATACTTAATCAGACGTCCCAGAGCCACCCCAGGGACACTTGGTTCCCAGAACTTTGCGTAAACCTCCAAACTCTGTTCCCCTGGTCACCATAAATGCAGCCGGTCCCATGATTGGGTCCCTAAGCTACATGACAAGGGGGGAATGAAAGGGCGGGCCTACGCCAGCCGACTCCATCTTGTTCTGTGTCCTTCACCTTGACCACACCTCCTCCCCTTGAGTAACCCCCCCCCCCCTCACCTGCCTAACAGGACTCGGACCCTTCCCCAGCCAATCGGCTGAGGCCATAGCCATTACCTCACCAACTGCCCCCAGGCCCCAATAAAACCTTTGTCCTTTTGAAACTCGCTCTCTTTCCCTGGTATCTCACCGCTGCGTCGGTGCAGGTAGGGGATTGAGCTCGAGCTAGCTCGAATAAAGGCTCTTTGCTTTTGCATCGGACTCGGCTCCCTAGTGGTCTTTGGGGATCATGAATTCTGGGCATAACAGAAATATAACAAGTGCTACAAGAGCACCGGCAGGGTCGGGGGGCAAGACAGTTAATTTTTCCAACTTCACAGAAGCCCTGATGCTGGAATTGGCACTTGACACATGAGGATTATTTCTCAGGTGAGTAAGGAATGGTAATAAATTCCAAAACAAAAGAAAAAGAAAAATATTAATTTGAAGGTTATGATACTTCTTATGATGAGATAAATGTTTCATATACTTATACAGGTACCACAGAGACACTGTAGGAAAAATCTAAAAGAATTTTCTTTTCATTTTTTTCAAAACTGCTATGTATTTTTTATTAAAGCATACACATATATACGTAAGCATTATTTTTTTTATTTTAAACACAAAAAGTTAGAACTAAATAAAAAGGGAAATTCTTGGTTCTCACCCTGGGAAATTCAGACCTAGAGGCTTAAACTATGCTGTGCACCTCAGTAGGGACAAGTTTTCAACAATTCTAAATCCATATCTTGCAGGCTTAACAACCGCAGGGAAAGTGAATGGTTCTCTCCCTTTGTGTGCACTAATGTTAATACACTAAAGAAGAACACTGATTGGTCCAGTTGGGTCAGTTGCTCAATCTTCAACCAAACACAGTTGCCAGAAGGATGGTATTACCCATCTAGGCCACTGGTCCTCTCTAATAGCGGCCATACTGGATATTACCCTTCCCCTTAAACACCCCTAAAGAATCAAAATCAAAAGACCACATAGTAGATAATCCCATTTATGTGAAATCTTCAGAATAGGCCAACTCTCAGAGATGGAAGGTAAATTAGTAGTGGCCAGGGGCTAGACAAGGTTAGGTATAAGAAGTCAATAAGAATAATGACCCCTAATGGATATAAGAATGACCCTTAGTGGTAGGGAAAATTTCTACAATTAGACTGTGTTGATGATTGTTGAACTCTGTGAAGATGCTAGAAACCCCTAAATTGGCCCATTAGAAAGGTAAATTTTATGGTATGTGAGGTCTATCTCAATAAAAAAAAAATCTTGTGTGTGACTGTTAATACCACTACCACCTAGAGATAATCATGTTAATATTTTTGTGTACACCATGCAGACTCTTCTCCAGACATGCATACAGAACATGCATTTTAATGTTAGCATGAATTCAATCATATATATACCACATAATTGATTTAACTATCCTTCCCTTAAAGGAGGAAATTTTTCAAAGCGCTTTCCCTCTGCTTCTGATGGGTTTTGTATTTATGAGTTAGGATAAAACTCTGACTCATGCCTAAGACTTTATAAAACTCATTATAGAAAGGAAAAACAGAAAATCCCAAGCATTAATCTATTTATTTTTAAAACTACTGTTGTCAGAACAATTTCATGTTGCCTTGTAAGTGGAACTCTTTTTTTCCTCCATGCTATATTTAGAGCATTAGTTTCCATAACGACAATATGTAATTCATTGTATAGAAACCCAACCTGAGGGGCATTCTCTGTTAAGAATCTTTATACTACGAAAGTGAAAGGCAGTTCCATAAGTCACTAGGTCCAGTCTTGTGTCTCTGGGATAGGTTGCCCAAAACCTTTCAAATAGATGGGCTCTAAGCTTATTTTAGAAAAATAAAATAAAAAACAAATCCTGAGGAATCAAAATCTTACTATCTCATTTCAAACTCTGGTACAGGATTCTGTAACCAAGGTGTAAATGATCTAACTCGTAGGCATTCTCTGCTCAGTACAGTCTTAAATAAGTCTCATTGATTGTCCCCTTGAATGCTAAAAAAGTGACCCAAATAGCCTTTCTTGACCCAGCCTTATCAAACATGGCTAGGCTTGCTTCTTCAATCCAAGAACATACTAGCAATGTGCAACTTTGCTCACAAAGGGGAGATTTTTCTTCCATGCATTCGCTTCTTCCTTTATAATTAATACCAGTGATATTTAACCATTTTGGCTTAGCCATCTCTTTGAGACTCTGATGAGATCCAGACACTATTTCCAGAAAAATACACACAATGCATACAATTTTATTCAAATTTCAGAGATTTCATGAGTCCTCTGAAGCCCATCCAAATTCCTGCAAGGTTAAGATCCCTAGATTACAGACTAATAGATTTCTCTCTCTTTCTCTTTCTCTTTCTCTCTCCCTTCCTTCCTTCCTCTCTCCTTCCCTCCCTTCCTCACTCCCTCCCTTCCTTTCTTCCTTCTTTCTTTCTTTCTTTCCTCCCTCCCTCCCTCCCTCCCT
>NW_024412377.1:120436021-120473382 GCF_014898765.1 Herpailurus yagouaroundi | reverse complement strand
CCTTCCTTCCTTCCTTCCTTCCTTCCTTCCTTCCTTCCTTCCTTCCTTCCTTCCTTCCTTCCTTCCTTCTCCTCGTTCATTCATTCAGCCAAACATGTAGCTAAAGATATGCCTCAAACTCTCACAAGTCCTTTGTTGTGCTGTGGACTTCTGCTGCACCTAGGAGATTTTGTGGGGACCCACAGTCTCAAAGCATGACTGTTCTCCATGCTCTGGCACAGTACAATTCTGTGCACTGGGAGAGATTCTCCTTGCTCTACAGAAATTTGAGTTACTTTGATGCACCTCTGTGATTTTCTTCTAGATGGGTAGTTCTTTGTAGCTGCATGAAAGCCTTTTTCTTAGCAACAGAAACAAGAGCTGGAGAAAACAAGATTCTAGGTCAGAGGTGTGAATTCAACCTCAGCCCCACTACTTTTGCAGCTGCATTGACCTAGAGAATCACTTGATCTCTAATCCGTAATCTCCTCCTCTGTGAGATGAAGCTGCTAATGACTACCTCGCATTACCTCCATCTGGGTGCTTGAGTAAAGTAATAAAAGAAGAAAATGGATGTAAAAGCATTTTGTGAACCACAAAACAAATGATCATTAGTATTATTGTCGTTCTTGTTATGCTATTGTTGTTGAAAATCAGACTCATATCTTCACTCCTGGCTCTATAGGGTGGCAGACAGGTGTCAGAGCCTGTTCCTAACCTGACTTTTTCTCCTCTACTTTGAATTTGAATAAAGCAGAGCAGGTAGCACATTTCCAAAACCGTGAGACCTCTCCCAAGGCAATTCTCAGCCTCTTGTCTGCAGCTGTGTGATGCAATCAATTAGAGGGCATTATACACACGCATTTACTCCACAGAAATGTAGATAATGACTAGACATTTTAAAAAATGAAGGCAGATTTTAATTGTTTTTCTTGGAAGTATCTTGAAAATACCTTTTTCAATGGTGTAAGGAGTCTTTGGGTGGCAAGTGATAGAAATCAACTCATTTGCCTAAACTTTCAGATGAGAAATAGATTTTCAGGATGAGACAGTGTTCTGTGGATTACGTGAGTGGGCCTGATCTGTGGGACAGTCGGGACCCTCAGAACTCTGCCTGTTACTCTGGGTGGTGTGCTACCGTGACTCTTGGATCTTTCTCTCCGATCAGCTTCCTCTGAACCTCAGGTCCAATGGCAGGCAGAATGTGGCTTTAGTCAACTCCTAACTTGACATATCTGTGCCCAATGTCCTAAACAGACCCCATCTACTTCTCTGTCCCAGTCTCACATTCCCCCAATGAGGAAATGGAGTCTGATTGGCCTGAGTTTATCATGGGCTCCTTGGGATTTGAAAGGACACCAATGCTCCCAATTCTGTTCCCTTCAACATCTCTGGCTTTTGTACTCTTCAACCCTAGAAGAGGGAATTTCTTTTCTTGTTTTGATTTAACCTAACATGCATCAAAGTTGAACTGCTTGGTATAATCAGGATTGGGGGTGGGGTGGGTAATTATATCTTGTAGTTACTCTTTTATGAATGATGACAACACACAAGTGGCCTCTAAGGAGGGTTCTGGTCTACAGGAACAAGACAGGAACAAAATTGTCTGTGTCCTGCACATAGACCTAGGCAGTCCAGATGCTGGGCTGGGCTGGGCTGTAAAGGGGAACACGTGGTGCAGAGACCCACTATGTATAAACCACACATGATTTTATGGGAAAAGATGTACCTGACTGTGACTTTGCTCTGTGGTCATGATGAGGAAACAGACCCTTGTCTTTAAGTCCTTGTGGATGTCACAGACACAAAATACAGATGAAATTGAAGTCTTGAATTGAGATTTCTCTCGGGACTGGCCACCAGAAGGCCTTCCTCTTTGAGTGTGCCTAAGGCTCGTCTCGGAGCAATATATCTCAACATTGGGTCTGTAACACACCTCATTTACAGCATTTTGCCTTTGCGCACACTGGACGGCAAAGCCTAGTCTTTCCACATCTGGTTTGTAGTCCTTGGTTGAGAACTGAACTCTTCCATGGCCTACAAGGCTCTGAGTGATCTAGCCCCAGCCTTCCCCTCCAGGCCCAACCCCAGCCATCATTCTGCCCACTCAGCGCTGTGTGTGCAAGACCTGCTGGCCACATCTCCAATCCCAAGAGGCTTGGCTCCCTCCCATCTCAGAGTCTTGGGCATGTTCTCCACTGCATCTGGCCCGTTCTTCCTTAATCTCCTCTTTCTCCATTTATTTGACTCCTAACTCTCATTTCACTCTCAACATGAATGTCTCATTTGACGAAAAAGCCCTTCTGGATCCCCAGGCCAGACCAGCCATGTGTTATCAGAACTCCCATTGCTTTTTCCACAGCACATACTGGCTTACAACTATGTACCTCTATTATTATTTGATGAACACTCATCTCCACACTAGAGCATAGCTCCATGAGGATAGCTCTTTGCTGTTTTGTTTACCACACTAATATGTTAATATATAGCACAGGTAATTAAAATTTCTGGCACACTGATTAAAATTTCTGGCTTTGGAGAGGTACTACCTGAGTTCAAATCTCACCTCTACCACATAATAGGTAAATGTCAGTATCCTCATCTGTAACCTAAGTATAATAAAACTGCCTACTCTCATAGGATATTGTGGGGAACAAACTCATTCATACATGCGAATTGCTTGTTGTTTAGAACAGCACCTGGCAAACAGTATTCACTCAATAAACATGAACAATAAATGGAGGGCAAAAAAAAATCACGGAGAAACATTTCCAGAGAAAGAGTGGCAATGCCCCATTTTGGATTCAAAGAAAGGAGAGACCACTCCATCTTGAGTCCAGATTATGTCCTCGAATTTGAACCCAACATATCCTGGATGTTTATCAAACTTCTAATATTAAGTTAGATTGCTTAGTCTCCTAGCAGAGCCCTCAGAGAGTGCATAAACAGCACACTCACAGGAAAGCTTACTGTGATAGGAGAAATGAGCCCATCCATGTTTATACAAATGATAAATTCTAGGATAAGACCATAATGTTGTTTTGCATAGCAAGTGGCAGCTATGATTCAGTTGTTTCTAAACAGGGACAAGATAAAGGTGAGCTTGCAAACCTGTAGTCACCTTTTTCCCAACTGAAGGGCAATATTAAAATAATGTGTCACTCAAGATTCATCTTATCACACACATTCCTCCAATTTGTTTCTTCAGGGAGCAAGGCAGAGTCATGGAGAAATATAAGGGGTTTATTGACAATCTGGGCTCTCACTCACTAAAGTGGCTCGTTTTCTTTTCTTGTCTGCCAATCTCCTAACTTGTTTTCAATATATCTTTTTACCAAGTCATAACCATGGGATAAGCCTCGACATGCTTCCTCTTCTAAAGGCATTTACCACTGATTCAGTCTGGGGTTGGAACATCTCATGGCACTTGTGTGACCTTGCTAGGCCACTGTAAAGCCTAAGGAGTGGATGAATTGGGGCTCAGATGAAACTGGGATTACAGATTACATACACAGTTGAATGCTTTCTCTCCCATTCCCATTTCTGCTCTTTCTTTATACCTTTTGTTTTTCTCCCTACCTATAGGCTTTTCCACATAGCAGAAACATGGCTGTTGACATTCCCCAATTTTAAATGCTTGCAGCTTTACCTCCCTCCAGGAGAGGATGACAGTCTTATCTAGAACTCCAGTCCAAAACTTCCAGAGAAATGTCCTGAATGGCCAACTTAAGTCATGTGGCTTTCCTGGACCAATCAACTGTAACAGGTGAAACATGTTGAATAAGAGCTAGGAATGTAGCCCAGAAATGGTGGGCAGACAAAATAATGTGTCTAGCCAATGTACTCACATACCCCTCTTCTTATAAGTTTCTGCCATGATCTTTATCACTTATAACCTCCATACATTAGAGAGAACATGTTCACAAAATGAAATGAGGAAAGTCAGACCCTGCACATCTGCAATGACGTCCATCAAAGGCATCTGTGTGAAGCACTCAGATTCCGAGCTTCTTTGCCGATCTCATTAAAGCTAGTTCATGGTTTTATATACATAACAACCAAAGAGCTCCAGCTGGTTTTTTCTTCTCCTCTGACTCTCTACATCTCTGGAGGAGACATATTGCTAAATATAAGGAACTAAGGGAAGCTGAGTCTCTGCTGGCATCTGGACAGATGTGAGATATATTTTAAACAGCTGCTGTTGTATTCCCCCAAACATTCCCTTTTGGAGTATTTTTTATAAAAAGAAAAAAGGAGGACTTTTGAGAAAGGGTACAGTCCTAAGGAAATACATGTTAAATGGGAGGATTTCAGTAATCATCAATAGGCAGGTGGTGGTGCTGATACTGGTGAGTAAAGGGAAGAACCCTCCAGTCATGCTTCAAATCACAGTGGTGCAGGAAAACTAAGCGGAAATTGCACTGAAACAGGAATATTTCACAGAAACCTTTTTTTTGGGGGGGAGGGGTGTTGGAGCACAAGGATCGTTACTCCTCTAAGTACTAAGACGTCATATCAAATACAAACCGTATTTTGTAGTTGAGTATACGTAAGTGCTTCAGACTTTTAAGATGAAGGAAATCAATCTGGTAAATGAGTTCATTTTGTAGATGCAATTAAAGAACCCACAATGAACTTATACTCAGAGAATCAAATTTTTTTGAGTTTCTATTTACTGTTGATTAGGAACCAGACATTTTATAACTCTGTTAAGTTAAAGAAAAATGATCAGGTACCATGATTTTCTCTCTTGTCTCCTAGAAAATAATAATCTAGAAATTTATGGTTTTATTCTCTTAAAGGGCATTTCACCAGTTTTGTATCCAATTGAACAGTCTTAGCTCAGCATTACTTAGTTTTTCCATTCCCTTCATGATCCCAGTTTTCCTATCATCCTTGGAACGTGCTTGGTCATTCTTGTAATGCTTTCATGAATACATTAGATGTATTCATGTATTCTCTCATGAATACATGATAACTTGACAAGTGATGGACATTTGTACAAAAATGATGTTTAAACGTGTTAACATAATGACTCAGTTTCTCTCTGGGCTCCAATTTCCCATTCCTGGCTTCCTTTTCAAATCTCCTGCCAGGTAGATACTAGGCCTCTCCCCAGAGATGCTAATTCAGTGAAATCTTGAGGAAAAAGTCTTTTTTAACATCCTTCGAGTGATTCTAATACATTGTTAAATTTGACTTACTGCCTTGGTTCATATTAATAATAATATTAATAGGAAAACCATTACATTTATTACATTAGATCAGAGTAATAACAAATATTGAGGGCTTACTGATTAATGAGCCCCTGTGCTAAATGCACTTCATGTTACATGTGCCACTAATCTTACCTAATCCCTGTCCGAAGCCTAGAGATAAAAAGACCCCTTGGAAAGCTACATTAGTTTTCTAAGGCAACTGGGATAGATACTAGGATACAAAAAGAATGCCTTCTAAAGTAAAAATAACAACAGCTGATCTTAATCAAGCTCCTTTCTCTTTGCCAAGGTCACTACTAAGGAATTTACACTTGGTCTCATCCCTTTGCCTCACACCAAAATTCAGTGTTCTTGGACGACCCATCAATCCATTAATTCATTCAAACAGCATTTTTCAAACTTCTCCCATTTTCTAGTTACCCTCTTAGGGACAGCAGGGAACATTGTACCTCATCTTTAAGACGTTTATCATGCTTACAAGGCCAGGAATAACTTTTTTTACCCAGCAATTAGGCTCCATCCAATTTGGGTATGTTTCACTATACTCCAACAGTTGCCTAGGATTATGATCTCCCAAATTCATGACCTTGGATGATAATCATCGCAGAGCTGATCTGTCAAGCTCACTACCTCATAGACCTCCTAGACTCCTTGTTAGAGGAAACTGAGGTCCTACCAATCACTGCAAACCCCAGCATTTTTCTCTCAAATGGATTCTGGTTTGAAAGGTTCAGATTAAGTCTTTTGTCAGTAAAGAAGTAGTTATATGGTACAGGAGTCTGCAGATCTCAAGGGCTCATGGGTACAATCCAGGAGGTCTTTGAACTTGGATGGGAAAAACTGCATCTTTATTCTTATTAATATCTAACGGAAATTACTATTTCCTTCAATTATGCCTCTAGGTAATAAACCACAACAATACCTATGAAATCAGTGACTTTATTATCAGTACACGTTTTCACACTATATTGGTTTTTGTAGATTATCTCTTAATATGATTTATACTTATCACCTCTTCAATATTATGTTTATTATACTTGCATCTAGATCTTGTTATTCCACGCATGAGTAAAAAACCACATACATAGCTGCATCACGAATCTGCTTTTAAATATTTTGATGACCGTATTTCCATATAATTAATTGGCTTCCTTTGTAACCTTGTGTATTTTTTATGCATTTGAAAACATTACTCTAAGAAGGTAATCCATAGGCTTCACACCACACACACACACACGCGCACACACACACACACGTGCAAACGTTAAGATTCTGTATACATGTCACTTTCCCTCCCAGCCTCATGATAGATGCTATGCAATATAGAGAAACATCAGGCAGAAAGCATCTACAAAAGAGGTATCTCAATACCACCATGATTACCTAAATTCAGAAATGCCACCAAGTACAGCAGGTATGAATCTCAGTACACAAACTTGGGTGTGCAAGAAGTTAAACTATTTTTTTATAACTTAGTTCCTATTATGAACCTCTTTCCATCAGGAGGGCAGAGTTCAGGGTGTATCCTTTCAGGGGGCGGGTATATGGATTTCAGAGGGGAGTGTAGTACCTGGTCATTGTGGAACAGGCTTTATCTGACCAGTTTCCCCTCTTTGGTGTCTTCAACCCTGACTGACCTCAGTCTCTTGTGCAGCAGGCAGTTTCTGGGTGGCACTTATTCCTAGCCCAGGGCTCCTTTGGGGTGGTCCCTTATTGCTGAGCCCCACCAGGTGTTTGGGGGAAGAAACAGCCTGCTCTTCCCAAGCCATGCCTAGAGCTCTGTCCTTTTCTGCATTAGAACCATCTTCCTGGAAGTACCAAATAGCATTTCTACACTGCAATCTCATTTTCTCCCAGGTGCAGCCAAAGCTGGGTGACTCTCTTCTCTCAGATCCCCCAAATGTTCTAGCCTTTTGTCCCCCTTACTCCTAGTATTCCATCCATGTGGGCAGCAGTGGGGGAAGGAGAAGGAAGAGACTGAAGCCATTTTTTGATATCTGTTGAATCTAAGATTCCTTACTCCCCTGCTCCTCCTCAGTTACTCTTAATTTGAACAACTTTCTAGTCTAGAAGGCTAGAAAGCTTTGATCCTACTTTCCCTATGCTTGATTCTCCCTCGCCCCCCCCCCCCCCAACTCTATTCCAGCAATGTGAAATGCAAAAGCATACTATTAAAAATTCAAAAGCCTGTGCTCTATGTCTGCTTCTCCCAGAAGCAATCTTGGCCAATTTAGGGAAGAGTGAAGGGGTTCACAGGAAGCATGAGGAACAACACATAGGGTAATTTCCAATATTCTTTCTGCAACAAGAACACACAAATTCAAATATCAAATACATGAACTATCATTTAAAAGAACAAATCCTTTTTCGCTGTCAATGAGAAATTCCATACATTAGTGGAAAATAAAAACGATGTGTTGCGACATGGATGCTGGGTGTTTGGAGAGGCTTAGTCTGTAGTCAAATGACGTGCTTCCGTGTGCTGTGTTCTCATGTTATGGCAATCAAAATAATGGCTCCATATATTAAGAATGGTTGCCTGTCATCTTGTATTAAGTTCTGTCTAAGCCCCCAGATTGTATGAGTTTGCCTGTCCTGTGTTTCTACAATACTCTAGGTAAACATCTATCTTTTAACTCTGGGAAAACTCTACAGAATAAGGCAGTAAGGAATGAGCAGTGAGGAAGACTGTGTTGCCAGGCAGAATTTAGGCTCTGAGGGCAGGGAAATTGGGTGGGTCTTCTACAGCAAAAGATAACAAACCAGTCTGTTTGTGGGGTGGGAGGAGGCAAGCCAAGCCCTGTGATATTGATTGCCTGCTGCCCTCTGGGCTTGTGTGCTGGGTCAACACTGGGTGTGAGTCAATACAGAGGTTCAGTATCAGCTTCAGGATCAGTGTCCAGCTGCCCCTGCTACAGACGCATCGGGCTAAATTGGGATTATGGTCTGCATTTTCCAGGAGCTAAGAGGTCAGACCAAGGCCACCACAACTTAACACTTTATTATCTGCTAATCTTTCAGCCTCCTGTGAATAAGCTCTTGGAAGGCAGAAACCATGCTTTACTCAGTGCCAAGCCCCATCTCTCTGCATGGGGACAAGCAGATAGGACGCGCTCAGTAATACCTACTTCCCGATGCTTACTGAGTACGTCTGTTGTGTGTGGTTCTGGGCTGACACTTGAAATGCACTATTCTAGTTCAGCTTCACAAACAGCCTCTGAGATACAGACAACATGTGAGGGAGAACAAACATATCACCTCAGGTCACACACCTGGTGAGTCACAGGGCCAAGACTGGAGACAGGAGCGGTGGACAGCTGAGGCCTAACTGTTAAACACCTGCTATGCTGAAGAGAAAGCCCTCAAAGCATTCTACAAGTTCACCAGGCGTCCGGAGCCTGCACTCTCCATGTCCAGAGCAACCGTAGGCAGAGATGCAGAGATGGTGCCAACTATAGGATTTGCGTTTCCATGGTTGCAGGGCCTGGCAGGATTTCTGCCTACCATAGAGCAGAGGTGAGAGTCTGAGCTTCTTTGTCAAACGATAAATCCTGACATAGCTATATTTGTATTCTCCAAAGAGTCCAAATTCAGCTCTCTGTGCAGCAGCAAGAAAACCCACACGTACAGCAGCACCAATAGAATAGGCACCCTAAGCTCACTGCATTTTCTTAGGGATGGTCCTCAGGCTCTGGTTTCCTAATTTGTGGAAAAAAAAAAAAAGACACTTGTGGTTCTCTATCTCTGGACTGGAAGCTCAGGTTTTCAAACACAATTTTCAGGTTTCTGCTCAACAGAGTTTTAATTTCAGCCGTTCTGAGGCCAAGTCTGGGAGTCTGTATCTTTGTTGTTGTTGTTGTAATGTTTATTTACTCTTGAGAGAAAGAGGCAGAGCATGAGCTGGGGAGGGAGACAGAGCAAGAGGGAGACACAGACTCTGAAGCAGGCTCCAGGCTCTGAGCTGTCAGCACAGAGCCCGACGTGGGGCTCAAACTCACGAGCTGTGAGATCATGACCTGAGCCGAAGTCGAACGCTTAACCAACTGAACCACCCAGGCACCCTTGGGAGTCTCTATCTTTAAAGCTCATGTAGTGATTCAAATGCTCAGCCTAGTTGGGGAAATAGTAGTCTGGCTCATTTAGTCAGTCTCTTCCTGACTGGATCACCCATTTCGGGGATTAAATCCCTGAGTATTGCCATGGGTTTAGGGTGCTATGGAATTTTTTTTTTTTTTAGTAAGTTTATTTATTTATTTTGAGAGAGAGAATGAGTGAGTGAGGAGGGGCAGAGATAGAGGGAAAGAGGGAAAAAGAGAGAGAGAGAGAGAGAGAGGGAGAAAGAGAGAATCCCAAGCAGGATCCATACACTCAGCACAGAGCTCAGTATGGGGCTTAAACCCATGAACCATAAGACCAAAACCTGAGCTGAAACCGAGAGTTGGACACTTAACTGACTGAGCCACCCAGGCGCCCCTAGGGTGCTATGGAATGTTTAAGAGGTGTTTGGGGATGGAGACTAGGGAAGATATTTGAAGAATATGAGCATGCTAATATATCTGATGGGTATTAAGAAAGGCTTAATAGTGGACACCTTTACAGTGGACATCTATTGCCTTTGCCTGCGCAGTTTCATTTCCCTACTTTTGAAAATGATATTCTTCTTAGAAATTGTTTCATTCCCAATTCTTCACCCATATATCTTGGGTGGTGTTGAACCCACCCTCTTCCTGACTTCAGGGGTAAGTAGGGGTTACCCTTGCTTGGCCAAACAAAATAGACATGGGACTCAGGAGGCAAATGAGGCTGAGTCTCAGTGCTTTTGACGGCTTGGTTACAAAACTTGGCACTGTAATCTTACAGCTGCTGGCAGCCTTCTTCTCTGATTGCAGGGAGGATGCTCAGCGGAGAAAAATGAGACCAACACATAGGAGACAGATATCGTAAATAAACTTTTAAAAGCACAGACTAGGGGCGCCTGGGTGGCACAGTCGGTTAAGCGTCCGACTTCAGCCAGGTCACGATCTCACGGTCCTTGAGTTCGAGCCCCGCGTCAGGCTCTGGGCTGATGGCTCAGAGCCTGGAGCCTGTTTCCGATTCTGTGTCTCCCTCTCTCTCTGCCCCTCCCCCGTTCATGCTCTGTCTCTCTCTGTCCCAAAAATAAATAAATGTTGAAAAAAAAATTTAAAAGCACAGACTACAAAGTTTTAAGCAATGATGAATTTTATTACATGAAGATTGAATTTCTGTCAATGACACCGTGGATGCATTTAATAGGAGACTGGCAAAATGCGACAAAGCATTTATAATGTGTGTGTGTGTGTGTGTGTGTGTGTGTGTGTGTGTGTGAAAGAGAAAGAGAGAGAGAGACAGACAGACAGACAGAGACAGACAGAGACAGACAGAGACAGACAGAGACAGACAGAGAGACAGAAAAAGAGAAATATCTAGAATATACAAGGACCTATGGAAGTCAAGGAGAAAAAGATTGCAAATGGGCACAGGATATGAATAAGAGATTTACAGAAAAGGAAGCTCCAAAAAGAGACAAGCCTATGATGACTGCTCAAAATCATGGTGGTAAGAGAAGTTTAAATTAAAAAACTACATATGACATATGAGTTTATATCCATCAAGTTGGCGAAAATCAGGATATTGCCAAAGGCTGGGAGCAACACAAGGATACAGGAACATCCATATATTGTTGAGAGTGGAACAGGGTGGGGGGGTGGGGACCACTGCAAATTGGGAGCAATTTGACCCAACGTGGTTAATTTAGTTCTACACAAACCCCATGCCAGTGACCCAGGAATGCTTCTCTAGGGTCTGTGTACCAGTGGGTGTCACAACCAGGTCCACAGAAGGACATGTTTTGGGTTTTCGTAGAAATACTGTCTACACTGGCAGGCAGTTGTAGGTTCCCACCCCTGGAAGAAAGAGTGAGAAATGAGAATGGACTACACCGTGGATTGCAATGGAACAGTCGGAAAAAAGAAATGAAAAAGAAGAACGTATAGAGACATACAGATATGTGTAAGAAAAGGAGAGGACAGTGAGAAAAGAAGAAAAAAGTGTAAGATCTATAACCAAGTGCTATTTGCATAAATTAAAAATACATGCACATGCAGGGCTCCATCTCACGACCCTGGGGTCATGACCTGAGCTGAAATCAAGAGTCGGACGTTTACCCAACTGAACCACCCAGGTGCCCCAAAACAATATACATTTTGAAAAAACACATTCAAATAAAAGTATATACACATTCAACATATTAAAATGAATGCCCAAAGAGGATCCCAGCTCCTATGGATTTTAAGCAAAAAAGTGAACAAATAAATATGGGATGATGCCAATAAGTGCAATGAAGGAAAAAGCAAACAAGCAAACAAATGAACCCAAGTGCCAGGAGAAAGGCTAACAAGAAAGATCTACTTTGCGCTGGTAGGTAGGTCAGGGAAGGCTTCTGTGAGTTAGTGATATTTTCATTGCAATGGGACCCAGGGATAGTATTGGGGTCAATAGTTCTAGGAGAGCAGGTGAGTGGAAGAAAAGCCACAAGAAAAGCTCTGAGGTAGGAGAGAACTGGACAATCAAGGAACTGAAAGAAGCCAGGATAATGGTGACCAGAAAAATGGAGTCCCTTTCCTTGAGAGCTCCTGGGTTGTGGTGTGGCATGTGTGAAGGTGGGAATACAAAATCAGAACCACCAGAGCTCAGGTTGGGAGGTGTCCAAGGGTTCTTAGCACTAACAGGCAGCAGACTACTCCCCTGGTAGTGCTGTGTTAATGCCACGTAATTAGCCTGAGCTGTAAAATCCATTCTTAGTTTGCACAGTCATTAGGGGGAGGAAGAGTAACACGTGGTCCACGGAAGCCTCCTTGTAGTTTTGCAACGACCAGCGCGGGTCTGGAAGGGAAAGTTCTGCAATTTTAATGCGAGGCCCCTGCGTGGAATTTATGCACTAACCAGCTCCCGCCTGCTATAAAGCCTTCACAAAAGAGTAGTCTGAATAGATGGAGGCTGTGTGGGTAAGTGGGTAACAGCTCAAGCTTGGGATCTGAGAGGTCTTGTCTTTTTACAGTGGCAACCTCAGTCTGATGCTCCGTAGGGGCTCAGTTGTATCCATGGGATGGGTAAGTAAAGAGCACAGGCTCTGGAAAGCAGAATTTTGAGTGAGAAAGGCATGACACAGGAAGGCTAGTTACACCTGCAGTTCTCCCGCCCCCCCCCCCCACATGCACAAACACACACACACTGCCAAAGCCATAGAGAAAAGCAAAATTAAACAGAGGAAGCACCAACATGCTGGCAGTAGTTATATACATTACATGGTGGGTCTGTGGGTGAATTTAATCTATATTTTTCTTTCTGATATTTAATATATATTTCTGTAACTTCAGTTTTCATGTATTTCTTTAACAGAATATTTTTTTTTAATGGAAAGAAGTCATTCATAAAGGGAAGAAAGAATGCTGTTGAAAATGGCCTTGCCACCTCCTTTTAGGAGACGAACTGCATTCATATGTTTTTGGTGACTAATGGTTATGTATGTTGCTATCCATATCTGTATCTATATCCCCAAAGTCCTGCTTTTGAATGTGCAGAGACTGGGGGCTCGGTCAGTTGAGCATCCTACTTCGGCTCATGTCATGAACTCGTGATTTGTGGGATCGAGCCCCACAAGGGGCTCTCTGCTGACTGCGTGGAGCCTGGACCCTGCTTCGGATTCTGTGTCTCTCTCTCTGCCTCTCCCCCGCTCACAGTCTGTCTGTCTGTCTCTCTCTCTCTCAAAAATAAACATTTAAAAATTTGAATATGCAAAGATTGAATTGGAGCATCATTTCAGGTGGAGTTGAAAGCTAAAATTGTTGTGCATGAAGAAACAACAAGATACATGAGTCTGCGCTTGCATCTGGGGAGAGAGGGGCCTGAGAAACACGGCAGCAGACAGAACCCCAAATGAGAAATGAATGCTGAGAAATCTCCCATGATGCGGATTTTGGAAATTATTGAGAATAGCCATATCTAGGTTTCCATGTTGCCGGCTGGTAACAAAATATCTCCTATGAGCCAGACCATGTGCTTGGGGTTAGGGCTATGATATGAAAAGGAGAGACAAGACCTCTGTTTCTGTGGCCTTTATGTTCTGGGGGAGGGGTTCCTAATAACAACTTGTATTTATATAGCACTTAATATGTGCCAAGCACTGTTGGCAATACTTCACGTGCGTTAGTGCCTCGTAACAATCCTATGAATTCCTTATACCACACATGCAAAGCCTTTTTGAAAATAACCAAGTTAAATAACTTTCCCAAGATCCCTTAGCCACTAAATGATGAGGCTGGGATTAGAACCCACCATTCTGCTTCTCAGGTTCACAAACAAAGGCAGTGACAGGTTCCAGTGATTAACAAACCAGGAAACCAGGGATGGCATCTACATGGACAAAACAGACAAGGACAAACCAGGCAGTAGACTGTAGGGTATCTCAGTAGAGACCAGAGGGAAAGAATAAGGAAGTTACAATCCCTTCTTCCTCACCCTGCTCCAAGTATCTTTTGCATGGTATCTTTAAGTCAGTTTCCAAAGAGACATTATTACAAACCAGCACAATATAAAGCGATACAGAATTAGCCAGGTCTTGCAGGGCTCCAAATTCATGCCCAAAATACAGAGACGCATGGATAGTAACATTGCCCATTCATGAACGATCATTGCTAAGTGGAAAATTATTCTAACAACTTTTATTGTCCGGGAGTAATCAGCACTAAATAGCTAGTGAGAAGCAGCTATAGCTTTCCAAATGAGACCCATTCCAAAGTATTGCCTTGGATTTTCTGACCATAAGAAAGGCTCTTGGTGGATTTGATAGACATGCCAATGTATGTGCCTTGCTTCCATCCCCCTGCTTCTGAGTGGGCCCCTTGTGAAACACCTTGTGAAATCTGCTGGACCCTGCTGCTAGGCAGATGTTCCTCAAGAGATCTCCATGCTGTAGAATCTCCTGTCTCCTTTATGCCTCTCCTCCATGACCCTTCTTCTTCCTTCCCTTTGAACATGCACCACATTCTTACTGGCCAGAATTAGATCATACATACCAATGTAGATATATGCCTTCAATTAAAATAATTTATTTTTTAAATTTTTAAAAATGTTTTTTATTTATTTTTGAGACAGAGAGAGACAGAGCATGAGCAGGGAAGGGGCAGAGAGAGAGGGAGACACAGAACCCGAAGCAGGCTCCAGGCTCTGAGCTGTCAGCACAGAGCCCGATGCGGGGCTCGAACCCGTGAACCATGAGATCATGAGCTGAGCCGAAGTCGGACTCTTGACCGACTGAGACGCCCAGGCACCCCCCACTTACTATATTTTTACCCTGTGTCAGTCCTTCACTTTGGTACTTTACCTACATTTAATCTTCAAAAATAATCCTACAAAGTTATTATTAGCCCTGCTTTACAGATAAGGAAACAGACCTAGAAAAAGTCTCCATATTATAAATGCTCTTAAAAGTTATCCAGTAGGGGCTCCTGGGTGGCTCAGTCGGTTGAGCGTCCGACTTCGGCTCAGGTCATGATCTCATGGTTCGTGAGTTCGAGCTCCCCCCACCCCATGGGGCTCTGTGCTGATAGTTCGGGACCTGGAGCATGCTTTGGATTCTGTGTCTCCCTCCCTCTCTGCTCCTCCCCTGCTCACATTCTGTCTCTCTCTCAAAAATAAATATTAAACAAAAAAATTAAAAAAAAAAGTTATTCAGTGTAAACATTTCACAGAGGGGATTACAGCCTGGAGGTCAGAAACTTTTCTCAAGTCCAGTCAACCAGGGGCTGAATTGAGACCAAAGCACTGGCTTCTGAACTCCCGAAGAAATTCTCTTTCAATTACAAGGCACAGCTTTTTGTGACCTTTTATCCTTAAAAATTGTCAGAACTCTGACAAGGCATTTAGCCTCTGGGAGCCTGTTTAAATAGGCAAAACATTAGAGTTTCTCTCATAGAGCCTCTTCAGGGTTAAATAAGTAAATGACTATAAAGCACCCAGTGCAGCACTTAACACGTTCCAAGGACTGATCGTCTGGTAGCTTCCACTCTTACCACTATTGTCATTTATCTTAGTCTGTTTGGAATGCTGTAACAAAATGGCACAGACTGGGTGCCTTATACACAATAGAAACTGACTCCTCCCCGTTCTGGAGGCTGGAAAACCAAGATGAGGGTTCCAGCGATCACATAAGGGCTGTCTTCTGGGCTGCAACCTGTTTGCCGTGGCCTCACGTGGCAGAAAGGGCTAGTGAACTCTCCAGCGTGTCTTCCAGGAGAGTAGTCACCCCATTCATGAGGGTTTTACCCATGACCTAACACCTCCTGAAAGGCCCCACCTTCCAAAATGTCACACTGGACATTAAGATTTCAACATAGGAATTTTGAGAGGATGCAAACATCCAGACCACAGCAATTTTATTAATTTATTAATAGGAAAACTAAAGGAAACAGTCACTGAACGCCTTGATGGTAGGGATCATGCCTTTAACTCAGCACTGCATGGAACTTCCTAGCACCCTGCCTGATCAAATCAAGCCAATGAGCTGGCAAACATCTGATGGACCAGTCAGCCTCTTTTTACTCCAATGCCAGTATCTTAACCCAAGTGAGGTGTGCACGTCCCTGGTGGCATTTAGGATGATTCCAGATGGGACGTGTTTTTATATTTTAATAGGTATGCATTTATTTTAATAAGTATTAGAAAAATACAGCTAAAAGATAAAATCACTGATATAATGGATAATCTTGCTCAGGATGGAGCTAAAGTAGGTCGAGTTAAGAATATTAAGCAGATAATAGAAATGGCAGTGTGCCATTACAAGAGCTAAGGTGGGATGCAAAGACACTTTGGGAAGCAGTGATTTAACATACTCTGATGATGACTGGGCTTGTCAGTTGAGAATAGTTTTATTTATTAGTAGCAGTAGTCTTTTTATTTTACCACTATGCTCTCCTCTGAAATAGCTCAATCAGCCTGTATTTTACACATACCCTCCATGTCTCTGTTTTTGCTCTCACTCTGGCTTAGAAACCCTTTTCTACTCTCTGTACCTGGATAACTCCCACTGGTCCTTTAAGTTTTGGATAATACACGTGTCTCATCAGAGAAGCAGCACTCTCTGGTACCTTTCCTCTAGCTTCGCCAAGCGTCTGCTTTACAACCCCATCTCTGCACTTAGCCTGTTGTACAGGAAATAAATGATCACATGTCTCTCTCTAGCCCTACATTTCTGGAGCTTCTCAAGGGCAGGTATCATGCCTTGTTCATCTTTGCATCACAAGCACTAAACACAGTGTTTGGCATAAGGAAGCCACTCAGTGTTTGTCTGAAATGAACTATGACTCCAGGCTGCAAAAGAAATAAAAACAATGTTTCTTCTTGTTGGCCCCTTGAAACTGACTGCCTGTGGAATGCACAGGGCAGTCACTAAAGAACTTTGTAGCTATTCTGTCTCATAAATATTTTTCAGCTTATCAAATGTGAGAAAGTCAAGAGGTGAATATACTGAAGAAGGGATAGCATGTGTTCAGGCTCTAGAATATGCAAACTTCTATTCTTTGGAACTGGTAACCTGGTTTGAACTTGCAACTTTTAATTGGGACAAAGCCCTGGGGAAAAAAAAAAATCCCTCCCATATGCAAATGATTCCATCTGTGATCCTGTTAAACATTCGTTACTTCAGCAGAACCTTGCCAAACTGCCACATTATGTCTTCTTTTTGACAATTAACATTTAATCCAGCAACCAAAGAATGGAGAAACAAATAGACTGTGGACTCATTTTAACTAAAGTGGATATTAAATAAAACACAAACCTGCACATTCATTAAGGTCCTGAAGAACTTGCCAGGAATTGCTATTCCCGCCAGTGTGATGAATCACTAGGCTATGAACTTTCTATCAGGACAGAAAAGTATACTGGGGGTAGGGGGTGGGTTGTGAAGAGATACGGATTCTATCTCCAATTTTGCTCTTGGGTAGGGCCTTGGGCAAGGCAATGAACCTACTTAGACTTTAGTTTCTTCCTCTATAAATTAAGGGTTTGGACTAGGTACTCCTAGGGTTTATTATTAAGTGTTTACTCAGTACTTATATGTAATTTAATAAGTATCTGTTGAGTACCTACGATGTGCTAGATAGGCACTGTGCTGGATCTTTATAGGCAATAATTGGCAAGATAGACAATGTCTCTGTTAAACTGGAATTTATATTTAGTTTTTAATGTTTATTTATTTATTTTGAGACAGAGTATGCACATGAGTGGGGAAGGACAGAGAGAGAGAGAGGGAGACAGAGAATCCCAAGCAGGCTCCACACTGTCAGCACAGAGCCCGATGTGGGGCTCAATCTCATGAAGTGTGAGATCGTGACCTCAACGGAAATCAAGAGTGGGACGCTTAACCAACAGAGCCATCCAGGCATGCCCCTGGATGGAATTTTTAGTCTGATGATAGAGGTTAAACATTAAACAAATGATTATGTATGATTATGTGGGTAACGATTTAAGTGTGGTCACACTAAGTGCAAGGAGGATAGTGTGAGCACACATGAGCGAAAGGCCTTAGGGTAGGCCCAGAGGTCAGGGAAGGCTTCCCTGAGAATGTGACATTTCATAGCAGATATCTGCGGGAAGAGAGTGGCCCAGGGGAAGAACAAGACGAAGGCTGGCCCAAGCAGAGGAAGGAATCCAAGTGCTTGAGGAACTCAGAGTAACTACTGAGGGGCTGGACAGTCACGTGAGCTGCAGCCAGTCCGTGCAGAACAGTGCAGGCCGTGGAAAGTTCTGCTTCTTTCCGTGGCAGTGGGAAGCCATCAACAAGGGTGAGATAATTGGAGGTAAAAGACTCACAGTAATTCTGATTAAGAGAGGTTTCTCTTCTCTATCCTTATCTCCAATTTGTGATAGGCCCTTGTTGGCACGATCTTAAGGTGAATCTGTGAAAATTAATAAAAGAGAAGCCTCACTGAAGTAGACCCGGGACAGTAGGAGGGGGGCCTGGAAGGGCAAGCTGAACTACTCAATGTCAACTTTGGAAGCACTGCCAATCACAACCCTAACGGAAGAATCTTGAAGGAGAAGTCACCAATGACAGGCGTCAGCAGGGAAAGATGTGCACCTTATCTCCCACAGGTTGTCGACACCCCTGTAGCCCAGCCAATGAGAAACCATCAACAACCTGAACTCTTGCTTCTCACTTTCCATCTCCCACCCTCTCCCCCGTAACACAGTGTCCTTCTCCTTTGTTTGCTGCAGTTGCCTACTGTTTTGCCGTAGCTTGCTTGTCCCAGATTGCAATTCTCTGCTATTCTCTGCAATTCTCTCCCGAATAAATCCATTTTTGCTGGTAAAATAACTGATAGTTTTGTTTTTTTGTTTTTTAAGGTTAACAGATTCTTCTGGATTATAATTACAAAAGCAATATTGCCATCAGAGGCTTCTCTGGGGTTCTTGACTAATTCCACACGGGCTCACGGACTTCCCACAGTTGGCAAAGCTTGCTTTGCACATTACCACAATATTTCAGCAAAGAACACGATGCCAGAAGCTTTTGCAAACTCTCACCAATGGCGTGGCCACCCAAATGCTCTTAGGCAACAGACCCTTTTGTAAGAGCAAGGTAGACAGTGTTTTAAAGGAAGTCAGTGCCCAGCTTGCTTTGGACTCCACAAAGCTCACTTTCCCCTATTTCTCTTTTCTTTTTAAAGGATCTAATAGCTTCCATTTAGAGGTTGAGGTGAATTTAAATCATCTGCTCCCTCTTTCAGGGGAACTAGCATCCTAGATTTAACTCCTATTGTAGACTGAAAGGCTCTGTACTCAAAAAGACTCTCAGAAATCAGTCAGTGGATGGGGAAGAAATTGTGGTTGTTTGGAGGGGGGAGGTATGGAAGGTTGGCTTCAGAAGCTTTTGAAGCGTGCCTGTGTATGCTTCAGCCACATGTCACACTAACCGTGAAGCATGTAGGAGCCGTTTGGAAACTGGCTATAGCACCAATCCCCTAACAAATACTCTAGGAGATTTTTTTAAATTCTGCCCTCAACAAAAATATTATGTTGTTTTTTTCTGTATTTAAAAAAAAAAAAAATGTCATCGCTTCCTAAAATGCTAAATACTGCTGCAAACTGTTGATGCTCTTGAGCGCGGACCATAACAAGTTGACCCAGTTTGGGGACCTGAAAGTCTACCTTGCTCTGGGATAGATTCAAGGCTCATAATTCATCTAGTAAAGAGACACTATTTGTCGTTAGGCTGTAACTTGAACCTTTTGGTGTAGAGCCAATCCAGCAGTTTACCCTGAGGAGACTGGAAGAGAAACAGGTAGGATAGAGACTAGGCCTGTAACTCCTAGAAGGGCTATGTGGTTAGGGGCCTGGGCTACTGACCAGACTGGAACAACAAGCCCAAGGTGTGTGAGGATGTGCTTCCCTGCGAAGGCCAGCACTTCCTCAGGCAGCTCTGCTGGAGGTTGTGGTCGTGAAAAGCCACATCTTCAGATAATTCAGTGACAGTGGAAGTGACAGAATCGCCAAATTCTGCTGTCTGGGGCCACACTGCAACAGTCTCTCAGAGTTGTCACAACAAGGAAAACATGGTATAATAGAGTGGGTTTTTTTGTTTTCTTTAATTTTTTTTTAATGTTTATTTGTTGTTGAGAGAGAGGGAGAGAGAGAGAGAGCACCAGCAGGGAGGGGCAGAGAGAGAGAGGGAGACACAGAATCAGAAGCAGGCTCCAGGCTCTTAGCTGTCAGCACAGAGCCAGATGCAGGGCTGGAACTCACAAACCGTGAGATCACGACATGAGCAGAAGTCAGACGCTCAACCGACTGAGCCACCCAGAAGCCCAGAGAAATCCTATTCTGAATTAACTGTAGGTCATGGTCAGCAAACAAACAGGAGACCCACAAATGTCAGAAAGCCGGCTTTAAGTGCAACGTACAGCATCTGAAAAACACTCACTAATTTCCTTCCCAAAGCATATAGCGTCTTACCTTTAACCAAGAATATGTGGCAGGAAAGAAGGTGGGTCCTCTTTGTGCTCTGGATCTCTGGTAACTCTACCATGTTACTCTCCTGTCAGTGAGTTCTTTAAAAACATTAGCTTGAACGCAGCCTACACTATTAATCATCCTGTTTAAGGAGATCCATACTGGCCATTCGGCAGCTGTTCCTCCAACCAATATGACAATAATTTCACAGACTAATTCCAACTCTGACCAAGAGGGATTCAGATTCTACCTCTAGTGAGGCAAACGTCTTCAGCTCTCTGAACTCCATTTTCTTCATATATAAAAATGGAAAAAGCCTTTTTACCTTTGTTGTCAAGGATTGAACAAAGTGACTTTTTTTTTTTTAAGTGCATAACAGGAGTTCTGACGCATAAAGGATGGTCAATAAAGAGACCGTCTTACCTTTCCTCCTGCACCTTCTCAGCTCCTCATCCACCCCTCCCCCCCCATCCCCCCACACACCCCGGGGATGACCAGTGGCTTCCATCACAATAGATCACTGCCCCCAAGAAGGCAGACACTAATGATGGACAGAAGCAGTAAAACATGCTTCTTAATCTCCCATTTAGAAGCTGCATGACCACCGATAAGTCATTAACCAACCTGTGCCTTAGTTTTTTTTTTTTAACTGTTTGATGGAGATACCAGTGACTACCTCAGAGGCTGACTAGGTTAGGATCAGGTAAGAACATGTACGTAAAGAGCTTGGGACTCTGCTTGAAACACATACCTTGTCATGAAAACTAGGTGTCGTTGTAATAGGTTGTTGCATTTGATGTATAGGCTGGGTGATGGTAAGACAGGTATATGAGAGAGAAGGAGAAAAAGAAAAAAATCTCATTTGTTATGAAGAAAATAAAATACAATATATTATTATCAGAGAAATGTAGCCTGATTCCATAACTATGTTAGAGCTTCCCATTCCATGATTTTACCTACATAGTTAAGGAATGATAGAGAGGGAAGAAAACATAGCTCAATTATTATAGTATTTCCAAAGTTTTTACAACATGGCGGGCAAGCATTTTCTGTGAAGGGCCACCAAGTAAATATTTTAGACTTTACAGATCACATACAGGCTCTACTCATATGTTTTTATTCTTTTGTTTTTATTTTGTTTCTTACAATCCCTTACAAACGTTAAAACCATCTTTCGGCCCACTGGCCAACATTTGCTGGTAAAATCAGTTACCGTATTTTAGAGAAATTTGAAGAAGGATGTAATGAGTAGCTAAGCTTAGAGTTTAGAGCATTACATAATTGCTGATAAGGGAGAGAGATGATTGCAGTATGGGCAGTTAGACTGCTAGTCAAAACCACTGACAGATACAAGCAAGACAAACCTAGAGTCTAAACCCAAGACTTAAGGAGACATTCTTTCCACACCTAAATGTCTTGGGATTTATTTGTCGCAAAAGCAGCAGGAAATTTGTGTAGCCAAAGCTGCTTATGACTGTTAGAAGAGAATTCTCCATGGGCCTCTTGGGTTTCTGGACATCTTGCAAGTAAAGCACTCAGTGCCCATCTGCTCCAGACTATCTTTTAAGGGATACTGGTGTAGTGGACAGCCTCGTCTCTCTCAGGAGCAAAATGCAAGCATGTTACTGCCTTCTATAAAAGATCTGGGTTCCCTAAACTTTAGGCTCTTTTCCTATGACACACATCATTTCACATGCAAATATCAGCTGACCTTCTTCCTGATGCAAGAAAAGGCCATGAGTAATGAACAACCCTTCATTTCTTACCCTGAAACCTTACATCATCTGTCAACATCCACGAACCCCTGGCAGGATTACTTCTTAACTTGCATGTAGGGGGAAAAAATCTCTTCAAACTTTTTACAATTTTTAACAGTGACAGAAATGGAATGAAGATGAGGAAGAATGATCTAAACCAAGGAAACCAGAAAACACTGTTTTAAAAGCTACCTTAACAAAGAGCATTTAACAAAGTCTGAAAACGGTTTGATGCCCTGACACAGGAAAGAAGATGGAAAGAGATGGTAAACACTGACCCGTCCAGCCTGTTTGGGTGATTTGAGTAAATGTATCACACCGCAAGAGCCCTCCACATCTCTCTGGTGCCTCTATTAAAATCCTACCCACTGTTCAAAGGGATTTTCAGATATCACACTACCTGGAAGTGACCTCTCCAATAAAGCTCAGAAATGTATACTACCCATGTTAACATAGCATTTCGATAGTAGTGATCTCACAGGCAGATTGACGTCTCTTAAATGGTAAATCCAGAGCCGCTAGCAATGTGATCAATAAATGCATGTTTTATTTGTTTAGCTTTGTATTATGACTTTTTCAGTCTTATGTAGATTTAAGAGCAATGACCCATTTTTACTTGCTTTTGTATCCAAATTGGATGATTACTGTGGGCTGAGTTGTATCCCCTTCAAATTAGTATGTTGAAGTCCTAACCCCAGTACCTCAGAATGTAGCTGTATTTGGAGATAGAGTGTTTTAAAGAGGTAATTATGTGGTCATTAGGGTGGGTCTTAATCCAATATGACTGATAGCCTTATAAAATGAAAATTGGACATGGATAGGCACATAGGGGAGACCATGTGAAGACATGGGTAGAAGATGGTCATCCACAAGCTAAGGAGAAAGGCCTCAGAGGAAGCCAACCCTGCCAACTCCTTCCATCTTGGACTTCTAGCCTTCAGACTACAAGAAAATAAACAGGCAAAAAAAAAAAAATCTGTTGTTTAAGCCAAAATCTGTGGTATTTTGTTACGGCAGCTCTAGTAAACTAATACAGTCCTCTATATTTAGTTCTTAAATAAATGGACTTCTTAAGAAAGCTATTCCTGCCTCTGGGTTAGATATCTCTCCTATTTATTGCATAACAGCTTATACTAACCTCTGTCATATCATATATCTTTCACACTGCATTATTATCTTTCAGTTATTTATTACTAGGCACATTATACAGTATCAATTACATCTAATGCAAGTGACAGAAAATCTGATTTATAGAAGATCAAGCAAAGTGGAAATCTACCGAAGATTCAGGAGTAGATCTAGCTTCAGGCATGTTTTGATTCAAGGACTCAAATGACATCATCAGAACCTATTCTATTTCTATCTCTTAGCACTGCTTTCCTCCACACAAGCCTTCATTCTCAGACTTCATGTGATGGCAAGATGGCTGCCAACAGAGCCAGGCTTATATAATCCCAGGTTCAAGACCAGCAAAACAGAAGAAAAAGCTTGTTTCTCAGTAGTCCCAGCAAAATCCACCAGGTTTCATCTTGTTGGATCGGACCACACACTCATCTCTGAACCAATCAGCGTAAGCAGGGATGCAATGCTCAGGCCATGGTGGAGTTACATGTTCCCCCAGCAAGTCAGAGGTAGAGTTAGACACGTGGTATGCATGGACTGAGGGAGAGGTACAGGGAAGAAGAAAATTGAGATCCAGGAGAAGGGAGGATGGGTGCTTGGCAAGCAACTTGTTTGTTGCTCTGATATGACTGTTTAGCTCTCAGAAACTAGATACCCCAGTCTCATTCTATCTTCTGGACCCAGCAAGTTTACCTGAATATAACAATAGCACCAGGGAGTGTGTATTGAATGAATGAATGAATGCAGCAGATGTGGAGTCATCAGTGAAACATGAGCTTTTCATTCCTGCTGCAACAAGACGGAGTACCTATGAGTCTCTCTCATCTCCATAGTTAGAAAACAGCTTGCAGCTTCACAGGCTGAGCCTGGCCTGGTGGAGGAAATGGCCCTCTTATCTTCCCCAGCAGGGAACACACAACAACCTTGGTGAGACTGCGCATATTGACTCCATGATCAAATTCTATCTAGACACAGAGGAGTGGGTGAAAATTAAGACAAACAAATGAGGAAGGTGTGGAGACACGAATCCTACCCTAAATGTTTCTGTTCTTCATCTCAGCCAGCAAGTGGGAATTGAATCAGATAGGTTACAGAACCACCTAGTGGTCAAATAGCATCCACGCTCATGGTGTACAGACTCCAGTTGGTGTGTGTAATGAGCTTAATAAGCATTGTCTTTCTGGGATTGTGATGTACCCGGGTCACCGAAGGGTCCATGTGCCCTCCCTGGTTTCCACTTTTTCTCCTACTTTTGGAAATGCCACTGGGAGCAGAAATTTGGGATAAAATGAGTCCACTAGATTGGTTTTTCATTTCTACTTTTGTTACAGAAATTGTTGAGAAAGGAGGGATGGTGAAATGACAAAGGAGACTAAAAATTTTAGTGAAAATGTCAGTGCAACATGCCCTCCTTATATCTGGTAATCTGTGGGCATGAAGGTCATAGGAGGGTCCTTCAATTTCTACCTCGTATACTTATGTATTCTTTGACTTATAATACATAACGAAGTAGATGTCATTGGATTAGGGAGCTTTTCTCTGATGTTCTGGGACCAGTGTGTGGTCAACCTGCACTAATTGATTTATGAATCTCCCATACATGGGATAAACAAATGACATGGGCATAGGCAGTGGCTTTGGCACTAAATGGTGCTGAAGTTGTTCAGCTGAGAAATTAGTTAATCCATGGGCCTCATTGGTTTGGATACTCCAATATTCTACAGGGATTCTTGTTTCTGGCAGTGTGAGACTCTAAGATCCTGTGACTTACCCCCAAGGGAGTTGGTCTGCTGAGACGTTTGGAGGAAATGAGGCTGGCAGATGAATTTGACATCTTATTCCATTTTGCTAATGGACACACAGGCATGATTTAAAATGCAGCTATGTGACCTAAGATGTTCTATGTGAAGAGTTCTAAAGGTTTTAGATCTAAAGGGTGGCTTATTCGGTTGAGAGTCCAATTCTTGATTTCATCTCAGGTCATGATCCCAGGGTCGTGGGATTGAGACCCACATTGGGCTCCACACTGAACATGGAGACTGCTTGGGATTCTCTCTCTCTCTTTCTCTCTCTTTCTCTCTTTGCCCTTCTCCCCTTCCTCTAAAAATATATTTTAAAACCTACAATTTTTAGATCATAGTATATATAACAGAGTTAGTGACAGTTAAATACATGATATTTACAGAAATATTATCAAAGTTGTATTTAGAAGGGTTATTCTGTGGCCCAAAGGACTGGAGATTGAGAAACATTGGTTCGCAAGATACCATTTAGGAACACGTTATATAATAATTCAGGGCAACTGTTATGATAATTGTCTTGACAACTTCTTTGCCAACATCAAATCTTCCATGTGCCTATTACAGTGCCTGGAGATGAACATGCTTTGGTTGAATGCATGTTTATGTAACTCTGGATGACCACTCATAGCACAGTAGGGGAAGGAGGCACAAGAGAGACACGAAAGAATACAGAAGACTTATCTCATATTGGATGGAAGGAGCTGGGGAGAGAGGACATCAAATGAAGAAGACTCTGCCGCTTGCTCATCACTGGAACAGCTATGAGAGAAAGATGGAAATGGAGACGAACAGGGTGGGAGGACTTGTGGATTGTGGATACGCAACCTGCCAGGGCCAAGGAGAGAGGAAGAGAGAAGATGAGTTTCATTCACTGTGTTTATGTTAGGTTTGAGTGGTTTGAACAAGGGTACAGCTTAAAGAAATGCCCAGCAGGCTGCTAATGACAGGGATTTGAGCATAGGTGAGGGGTTAGTGTTTGCAATACAGTTTTGGATCTCTAACGTGGAGGCAAAGGTTCAAAATGTAAGAGAAAATAAACTACCTTGGAGAGCAGGATGTAAAGACAGAAAGCTGAGGGCCCACAATTGAGTTCTGAGGAACATTCACTATTCCAAAAAGTGTTGGGAACATTGGAGAAACTTGCAGATGATAAGCTTCTCCAATTGCCAGGTGAATCCGTCTCTACTAAAGGCCAGGAGAAATTACTTGACATTTTAAAGGCAGACTAGGGAGAGAGTTGTTCAATGTCAGATATAAGGGGAAAATCCTTCGGAGATACACAAAGGGAATAAAATATCTCCATCCTTCAGTTGTGCTGTTTTAAAATTCTTAAAAGCAACAAAAATCCAGGTACTTCAATTAAAAAGTTTGCAGCTGAAGTTTGCTTTCATTCCAGCCCATTTGAGTGCACTTTTTCCCTTCTATTTTTGCTTTGTCTCCACTTTGTAAAGAGGGTGTTTAAACCTGTGCCTCAAATTCTCACAAAGCAACCCAGCCACGAGGGGAAAATCAAAAAGGAAGTACAGTGCATTTATAACAGCTTTGCTGGGAATCAGTGGGAGGGGAAACCAAAGGATGCTGCCCAGACCAGTGACCCTTGAGCACTGGGAACAGTTAATTGGCAAACCAGGAAGGAACATAATGGGACGGCCAAGAGTGGCTCAGGCAACCTTTTTAGGATGAAAGGACTACACCTTTGGCAGTTACCGTTTTTCACTTCTTTGCTTCCCAATGGCCCTCCTTTTGTACATTAACAAAAACAGTACCTTTCTAGATGTAATCAGACATCTGGGAACAAGGGACAGAAGAGAGGAGCAGGTGAGCACAATCGTTGCTTTGGGGAATGCCTAGGCATCAAGTAGCTTGTTGGAGGACATGTTGAAATGAACATAGGTGAGTTTCACTGATGGGAGAGAAATCAGTCTCTCCTTTTCATCCTTTTTTAAGGATGGGTGTGTGTGTGTGTGTGTGTGTGTGTGTGTGTGTGTGCGCGTGTGTGTGTGTGTGTGCGCGCGCATGCACCCGCACGTATGTGTGTTACCAGCATTGATTTGGATAGGTAAATGGAAACACATGATTATTGCATGGTGATGTAAGTATGATCAAAACAATACACTTTTTTACTAGGCAGATATCTCATGGAAGCAGGACCCAGGTGTTTCCTTTCTGAAGGAAACTCCCAACAATATTGAACAGCACTGAAATCCACTGTTTACAATGAGAACGCATTGACAGAAGAGCCCAGTAATTCTCAAATCGAATTCTTTAAGTCTTATAACACTGTAGATTCAGCTCATGAAGCTACTGAAAGGGGGATAAATCAAAAAGCAATCATTTTAATTATCATGTTTATGTCAACTTTAGCCAACTGCTACAATAATATCACTTGGCTTGTTTTACTGTAATTAATCCAGTAAGTATACAAAGAAAACAAATTGGAACTATTTATAGTTCTGGAGCTAAGTGGAAATGAGATATTGCTCAAATACTACTATAATAAATATAGACTGTTGACACTCCTTCAAATTATGCTTAGGACTTTTAACCATTCATGTTCTTCTTCAACTGTATTAACCTCCATGAAACAAAGAAAATTCCAATAGTGGATCTCATCAAACTTATTTGCAGATGTGCATATGAGGTTGAGTAACCAGGCACTTGCTTTGAGACAAAATTGGATAAATATAGTTAAGGAAATGTTAACTAACATGCATATGCTGAATGCATTTAAAAAAAAAAAAGTCTTTGCAGTGAGGTGCAAACATATGTGACTTCATGAGTCAGTTCCACAGGATGAAAGCCATGATCAAGATTCACATCATTTAAAGGGCATGGATGCTTCCAGGTCCAGACAAAACTGAATTATATGTAATCAAAAGAAAGTATACATCTGGCACAAAATGGGAAAAATCTATATTAAAGATAATTGTTTTTTTAAAAGTAATGTCCCTCCATCAGAAAAAAAAAAAAAAACAAATGAAAATTGTATATAAGACCAGTGTTCCACTGTTTATGCACAATACATGCAAATTAGGTCCCAAGTAATGATATTCATAATTGTAAGAAAAAAAATGTCCAAGTTTCCTCATGATGCCAGGTTACTACTGTTGCTGAGACTACTACTGTCCACAATGATATATGCTACTTACTACCAGTGCCAGCTTTCACTTTACAAGGCCTATGTTAAGTTCTAAGCATTCTTTTGCTCCATTAATGCAGAACCCCATGTGTAGATGCTGTAGTTAACCCTGTCCTGCAGATGACAAAATTGACGCTGAGAGAGGACATTTCCACAAGATTCTAGTGGGGAAACTAGCTTCTGAGCACTAACTGGTCAGATTAGAAAGCCTAGGCTCTTAACCACTATATTTTCTCCTAACAAATATAAATTTTAAATGTGGCGAGTTTGAGGGGGACTTACAAACACAGTCGAACTAGCCTGCTCTCTGTCTTGGTGTGAACAGGCCAGCTCTGTGACTCAAGGGGTCTGGCTGGGGCTCTGAATTTCCCCCAACCACAGGTTAACACAGCTAGTGTATGAACATATAACTAGGTTTGTTATTTTAAAAACAGTGCCCTGAATGTGAGGAGCTCTTTGGGTTTTGTAAAGCCATTTCACATAAAGGCTCTTTTTTGATCCTCTAGTTCAGTGAAGTGGACACAGACATCATTTCTACCTTCGTTTTACAAGGGGTATGAAATTTAAATTTTACTGAAAGCTATATGATGGGTTGGGGCAGAGAGAGAGGTAGAATCTAGTTCTTTTTCTTTCCTTTTCTTTTCCCTTCGTCCTTTCCTTCCTTTCCTTTCCCTTCCTTCCTCCTTCTCTCCCCTTCCCTCCCCTCCCTCTCTCCTCCCCTTCCCCATTCCACCACCCTCCCCCCTTCCCTTCCCTTTTCTCTTCTTTTCTTTTTTCTTTTCTTCTTTTCTTTTTCTTTCCTTTCTTTTCCTCTTCTCTTCTCTTTCCTTGCCTTTCTCCCAAACACTATCCACTTCTGCTTGGCCCTCCCATGTGAGGGAACATATACAAAACACACACATAAATGCACATACAAGACAACTGTGGTGCCCCAAAGAAGTCCTCTAGGAGCTTGCTAAACAAAGTAAATAACAGCTGGTAGGGTCAAAGCTTCATGTTCTCCTTTAATCTAGAATTTAGAATCAGAGGTACACATCGCTAGTTAGTTCCAGAACTGAAACAAAATTCCCTAATCCAAACCTCAGAGAGATGTATCAGCTTCTGATTTGTTGGAAAAAAAAAAAAAAGAGAGAAAGAAAGAAAGAAAGCCCTTTGGGAGATGGAAAATTTTAATTTACCTATCAGTTTAATGTCATGTATGTTTTTTTTTTCTAGTTTTGCCTTAGGACTTGAAAATAAATTATAAGGCAGCATGAATCTTTTTCAAATGTCACCATCTTTTCAAGCTTTTATAACTACTCTCTAAGTCCATGGCTACACTCATTTTTAGCTGTGTAACAAATGGGCAAATACTTTGAATCTTTAAAATAATCTAAAGCAGTGATGATAATAATAATGCCCACCTCATTGGATTGTTGTGATCTTTAAATGAGATATGGATGTGACACATCTGGCAGGGGGCCTGGCACATGGTATGTGACAAGTACTTTTTAGTGACCGATTTTATGCCACAACATATTTTTAAATGCATACTTGAAGGCAAGTGTGCAAATAGTGATTATGCTTTTGTCAATTTTTTTTAAATCTTGAAGTTAAAGTTAATCAGATTTATTGCCTATCAAATGCATCACTGAAAAGGGAATTGATAACACTGATTAATTTGTATTTCTCTTAATAAAGGGTGTAAGCTGCCAGACCTATGATGACACAGTCTCTGTCTTGGAGGAAGTTACTTAGTTTTGTCTTTACTCCCAAGTTTGCTTTGTTAGAATCTCCCTAGCTTGCGAGCTCCTAGAAGGCAGAGTTAGGTGTTTTCATTTGTATTCTCTCAGGGTCTAGCACATACTAGCCACATACTAGCCAAACACTTGTTGAACACTGATTTGATGCCAGGAAACTAAAACCCATTCACCCATTAAAAGAATGTATAACGGTTTTGAGACTCCTGCTTTATTTGGTCAACCATAGCAGCTTTATTTATCTGGAATCTAAATTCTACTCTTGGGCATGCACTGCTTTTTTCTATTCTGAACAGCTCTTATAACACACACACAAAGGGGAGGGAGATAAAAAGAGAGAAAAAGAAAGAAAAATATAAGAGAAGTAAAGAGAGAATAAATGGAAGAGGACAAGAAAAAAGAATAAATTTCACTTTTTATCTTTCACAGAATACCCTTCAGTATTTTATGATTGTTTTTGATATGTCCATTTAAAATTCTTATCATTGCCCTTCTATCTAGTTTCTCATTTTTTGAGGGTATTCTATAAAATCCAAATTTGAATCAAATGGTAAAGATTGACCACGCTCTCAGGCTGTTTCTCCACTTAAAGGGATCAAGTGTTTTTGTTTCAGTATTTTAAAAATGGGGCACCTGGGCAGCTCATTCAGTTAAATGTCCAACTCTTGATTTTGGCTCAGGTCATGATCTCATGGTTCATGTGGGTTTGAGCTCCGCATCGGGTTCTGCATTGAAAGTGTGGAGCCTGAGAGAGAAGCCATGATGGCGGAGCAGCAGGGAAGCTTTTTGTGTGTCTTGTGTCCATGAAATACAGCCAGACCACCACTAAACCATCCTACACACCTAGAAAACCGATTGGGAGATTAACACAACAATCTGCACAACCCGAACCACACAATTCAGCAGGTACGCGACATGAAGAGCTAAACTTGGGGAGCAAGAAGCCCCGAAATGTAGGGAACCGCTTTTGTAGGCAGAGAAAGGACAGAGGCTGGGCGGGGGGGCCAGGGGGGGAGCATATGGGAGAAGCACTTCTCCCCAAAAGCAGCTGGAGAGAAAGTGGAAAATTGGAAACAGCCGCAGGGACTAAACTAAAAAGGGAGAAAGGAGAGGGTTTAAATCCCATTAAGAATGTAAACAAGGGGGAGTGCAAAGTCTGCAACTCCACATCTCGATACCTGGCAGTGCTCTGGTGGGAAAGGCGAATCCCCAGGAACAGAGTGGGGTCCAGGAGGTTCTCGGGCCACACGGGGAAAAGCGGTTCCACTGCTGGAAGGACATTTGGTAGAGACTGTTGAAGCCACCTGGTCCCAGCAGACCCCGGAAGGCGGCCGCACTCTCTGGCAAGGTTGTTGAGGGTGAGGCCTGGTGTCAGATGTGTGCTGCGATTTTCCATGGTCCCTGAAACACTGAGGCTACACTGTCTCGCGATTTTTTTGGGGGGCGGGCTGGTGCCTGGCCGCAGTCTCAGGGCACAGAGCAGGATCCAGTGGGCGTTCCTGGGTGCAGCCGACATTCAGCCATTGCTCATTTGGCCATAGCTCGGTGAGGCCCTCCTGCAGAGGGGCGGAGGGGGTCAAAGCCGCAGTCCTTCGGAAGTAAGGGGCCGGGGAAAATAACTGCATCTGAGACAAAACTTGGGAGAGAGGTACTGCCTGGGGCCTGGTCACGGAGAGTGGAAAAGTGGGGAGCGGACGAGAGCTGAAGACGGAGGACCGGTGCACGACTGCTGATCCGGGAGAACAGACTGGGTGGCTGGGTGCCGCCATTTTTCACGGCGCCCACGCGTGCGCATGTGCACCAAGGAGCACCGCAACAATCCACCCCACTAGGCTAGCAGCGCCATCTAGGGGAGAGCAGAGCTGTTACACCGAGCCCTGCCCAACTGGGCCAACTTCGCTCTTCAAGAACACAAACCTCACCGCCAGCTTAATCTATGAACTATAAAGAGCTAGATGGACTGACCTCTAGGGGAAAACAAAGCAATTTCAGTCCTATTTCAATCTGTTAGCACGTTCATCTATTCAATTTTTTTCTCTCTCTCTTTCTCCTTTTTCTCTTTTATAATTCTTTTCTTTTTCTTGAATACAGAAAAAGAAAAAACTCATTTTTATATTCAATTTTTATTAAAAATATCTGTCTTTAATTTTTATTACTATATTTTTTACTTTTGTGTAAATGTTTTCAAATTCTACTTTACTTCCATCATTTTATTTTAGTCTACTTCAGTGTACTCACCTTTTCAAATTTTCAAACAATTTCCTTTTTCTTTTTTTCTCTTTTTCATTTCTTTTTCTTGAATGCAGAAAGAGAAAAACTTCATTTTTCCTTTCAATTTCTTTTAAAAATATTTTTATTTA
Source organism: Herpailurus yagouaroundi (assembly GCF_014898765.1). NCBI lineage: Eukaryota > Metazoa > Chordata > Mammalia > Carnivora > Felidae > Herpailurus > Herpailurus yagouaroundi. The sequence goes on along the minus strand of NW_024412377.1, from coordinate 120,441,238 downwards.
ATTTTTATTACTATATTTTTTGCTTTTATGTAAATTTTTTCAAATTCTATCTTACTCCCATCATTTCATTTCAGTCTACTACAGTGTATTCACTTTTTCAAACTTTCAAACAATTTCTTTTTTTTGTCTTTTCCTTTTTTCTTTTTTTATCTTTTTTCTCTTTTTCATTTCTTTTCTTTTTTTCTTAAATACAGAAAAGGAAAAACTTCATATTTCTTTTTAATTTTTATTACAAAGAATTTTCTATGTTTTTCTACTATATTCTCTACTTTTGTGTATTTTAGTCTACTTTAGTGTATTCAGTTTTTTCAAATTCTCAAACGATTTCCTTTTTTTTTCTTTGTCTCTCCCCCGCTTTTTTTTGTTTCTCTATTCTGTCAAACCACTTTCTACACCCAGACCAAAACACACCTAGGGGGGCGCCTGGGTGGCGCAGTCGGTTAAGTGTCCGACTTCAGCCAGGTCACGATCTCGCGGTCCGTGAGTTCGAGCCCCGCGTCGGGCTCTGGGCTGATGGCTCAGAGGCTGGAGCCTGTTTCCGATTCTGTGTCTCCCTCTCTCTCTGCCCCTCCCCCGTTCATGCTCTGTCTCTCTCTGTCCCAAAAATAAATAAAAAACGTTGAAAAAAAAAATCAAAACACACCTAGGAACTAGCATCATCTATTCGATTTTTGTGTGGGTGTGTTTTTAATTTTTAATTTTAATTTTTTTAATTTCAATTTTTCTACATCATTAATTCCTTTTCTCCCTTCAAAAGGATAAAATGAAGGAATTCACCCCAAAAGAAAAAGCACGAAGAAACGACAGCCAGGCATTTAACCAACACAGACACAAGCAAGATGTCTGAACCAGAATTTAGAATCACGATAATAAGAATACTAGCTGGAGTCAAAAATAGATCAGAATCCCTTTTTGCAGAGATAAAAGAAGTAAAAAATAGCCAGAATGAAATAAAAATGCTATAACTGAGCTGTAATCACGGATGGATGCAGCGGCAGCAAGGATGGACGAGGCAGAACAGAGAATCAGTGATATAGAGGACAAACTTACAGAGAATAATGAAGCAGAGAAAAAGAGGGAGATTAAGGCAAAAGAGCACGATTTAAGAATTAGAGAAATCAATGACTCATTAAAAAGGAACAGCATCAGAATCATAGGGGTCCCAGAGGAGGAAGAGAGAGAAATAGGGGTAGAAGGGTTATGTGAGGAAATTATAGTGGAAAACTTTCCTAACTTGGGGAAAGACACAGACATCAAAATCCAGGAAGCACAGAGGACTCCCATTAAATTCAACAAAAACCGACCATCATAGTCATATCATAGTCAAATTCACAAAATACTCACACAAGGAGAGAATCATGAAAGCAGGAAGGAAAAAAAAAGTCCCTAACCTACAAGGGAAGACAGATCAGGTTTGCAGAAGACCTATCCACAGAAACCTGGCAGGCCAGAAAGGAGTGGTGGGATATATTCAGTGCACTGAATCAGAAAAATATGCAGCCAAGAATTCTTTATCCAGCAAGGCTGTCATTCAAAATAGAAGGAGAGATAAAAAGTTTCCCAGACAAACAAAAATTAAAGGAGTTTCTGACCACTAAACCAGCCCTGCAAGAAATATTAAGGGGGACTCTCTGAGGGGAGAAAAGATGAAAATACATACACACATAAATACAAAAAGCAACAAAAGATTAGAAAGGACCAGAGAACACCACCAGAAACTCCAACTCTACAAGCCACATAATAGCAATAAATTCATATCTTTCAGTACTCACTCTAAATGCAATGGACTCAATGCTCCAATCAAAAGACATAGGGTAACAGAATGGATAAAAAAACAAGACCCATCTATATGCTGTTTACAAGAGACCCACTTTAGACCTAAAGACACCTACAGATTGAAAATAAGGGGATGGAGAACCATCTATCATGTGAATGGTCAACAAAAGAAAGCCGGAGTAGCCATACTTCTATCAGACAATCTAGACTTTAAAATAAAGACTGTATCAAGAGATGCAGAAGGGCATTATATCATAATTAAGGGTTCTATCCCCCAAGAAGACCTAACAATTGTAAACACTTATGCACCAAATGTGGCAGCACGCACATATATAAATCAATTAATCACAAACATAAAGAAACTCATCGATAGTAATACCATAATAGTAGGAGACTTCAAAACCCCACTCACAGCAACGGACAGATCATCTAATCAAAAACTCAACAAGGAAACAATGGCCTTGAATGACACATTGGACCAGATGGACTTAACAGACATATTCAGAACATTTCATCCTAAAGCAGCAGAATAGGGGTGCTTGGGTGGCTCAGTCGGTTGAGCGACCGACTTTGGCTCACGTCATGATCTCACAGTTTGTGAGTTCGCGCCCCGCGTCGGGCTCTGTGCTGCCAGCTCAGAGCCTGGAGCCTGCTTCTGATTCTGTGTCTCCCTCTCTCTCTGACCCTCCCCCACTCATGCTCTGTCTCTCTCTGCCTCAGAAATAAACTAAAGCAGCAGAATATACATTCTTCTCCAGTGCACATGCAATGTTCTCCAGAATAGACCATATACTGGGATACAAATCAGCCCTAAGTAAGTACAAAAAGAATGAGATCATACTGTGCATATTTTCAGACCACAATGCTATGAAACTCCAAATCAACCACAAGAAAAAATTTGGAAAGGTAACAAATACTTGGAGACTGAAGAACATCCCACTAAAGAATGAATGGGCTAACTAAGCAGTTAAAGAAGAAATTAAAAAGTATATGGAGGTCAATGAAAATGATAGCACCACAACCCAAAACCTCTGGGTCGCAGCAAAGGCAGTCATAAGAGGAAAGTACATAGCAATCCAGGCCTTCCTAAAGAAGGAAGAAAGATTTCAGATACACAACCTAACCTTATGCCTTAAGGAGCTGGAAAAAGAACAGCAAATAAAACCCCAAACCAGCAGAAGACAGGAAATTACATAGAACAAAAAACAGTATAGCAGATACATGAAAACATACAAAAAAACAGTATAACAGATCAATGAAACCAGAGCTCGTTCTTTGAAAGAATTAACAAAATTGATAAACCACTAGCCAGTTTGATCAAAAAGAAAAAGGAAAGGACCCAAATAAGTAAAATAAAGAATGAAAGAGGAGAAATCACCACCAACACAAAAGAAATAAAAACAATAAGACAATATTATGAGCAATTATATGCCCACAAAATGGGCAATCTGGAAGAAATGGATAAATTCCTAGAAACATATACACTACCCAAATTGAAACAGGAAGAAATAGAAAATTAGAACAGACCCATAACCAGTAAGGAAATTGAATTAGTAATCAAAAATCTCCCAAAAAAACAAGAGTCCAGGGCCAGACGGCTTTCCAGGGGAATTCTACCAAACATTTAAGGAAGAGTTAACACCTATTTTCTTGAAACTGTTCCAAAAACTGGAAATGGAAGGAAAACTTCCAAACTCTTTCTATGAAGCCAGCATTACCCTGATTCCAAAACCAGACAGAGACCCCACTAAAAAGGAGAACTATAGACCAATTTCCCTGATGAACATGGATGCAAAAATCTTCAACAAGATATTAGCCAACCGGCTCCAACAATACATTAAAAAAATTATTCACCATGACCTAGTGGGATTTATACCTGGGATGCAGGGCTGGTTCAATATCCGCAAAACAATTAACATGATTCATCACATCAATAAAAGAAAGGACGAGAATCATATGATCCTCTCAATAGATGCAGAGAAAGCATTTGACAAAATACAGCATCCTTTCTTGATAAAAACCCTCAAGAAAGTAGGGATAGAAGGATCATACCTTGAGATCATAAAAGCCATATATGAGCGACCCAAAATCTATACACTGAAAACTATAGAAATCTGATGAAAGAAATTGAAGAAGACATCAAAAAGTGGAAAAAGATTCCATGCTACTGGATAGGAAGAACAAATATTGTTAAAATGTCGATACTACCCAAAGCAATCTACATATTCAACACGATCCCTATCAAAGTAACACCAGCTCTTCACAGAGCTAGAACAAATAACCCTAAAACTTGTATGGAACCAGAAAAGACCCCGAATAGCCAAAGCGATCTTCAAAAAGAAAACCAAAGCAGGAGGCATCACAATCCCAGACTTCAAGCTGTACTACAAAGCTGTAATCATCAAGGCAGTATGGTACTGGCACAAGAACAGACACTCAGATCAATGGAATAGAATAGAGAACCCAGAAATTGGCCCACAGACGTATGGATAACTAATCTTTGACAAAGCAGGAAAGAATATCCAATGGAATAAAGACAGTCTCTTCGGCAAGTGGTGCTGGGAAAACTGGACAGCAACATGCAAAAGAATGAACCTGGACCACTTTCTTACACCATACACAAAAATAAACTCAAAGTGGATGAAAGACCTCAATGTAAGACAGGAAGCCATCAAAATCCTTGGGGAGAAAGCAGGCAAAAACCTCTTTGATCTTGCCCGCAGCAATTTCTTACTCACCACGTCTCGGAGGCAAGGGAAACAAAAGCAAAAATGAATGACTGGGACCTCATCAAAATAAAAAGTTTTCTGCACAGCAAAGGAAACAATCAGCAAAACTAAAAGGCAACTGACAGAATGGGAGAAGATATTTGCAAATGACCTATCAGATAAAGGGTTAGTGTCCAAAATCTACAAAGAACTCATCAAACTCAACACCCAAAAAACAAATAATCCAGTGAAGAAATGGGCAAAAGACATGAATAGACACTTCTCCAAAGAAGACATCCAGATGGCCAACCGACACATGAGAAAATGCTCAACTGGACATGCTCATCATCAGGGAAATACAAATCAAAACCACAATGAGATACCACCTCACGCCTGTCAGAATGGCTAACATTAACAACTCAGACAACAACAGATGTTGGCGAGGATGAGGAGAAAGAGGATCTCTTTTGCATTGTTGGTGGCAATGCAAGTTGGTGCAGCTACACTGGAAAACAGTATGGAGATTTCTCAAAAAACTAAAAATAGAACTACCCTATGACCCAGCAATTGCACTACTAGGCATTTATCCAAGGGATACAGGTGTGCTGTTTCGAAGGGACACATGCACCCCCTTGTTTATAGCAGCACTATCAACAATAGCCAAAGTATGGAAAGAGCCCAAATGTTCATGGATGGATGAGTGGATAAAGAAAATGTGGTATATATATATATA
>NW_024412377.1:120363526-120435921 GCF_014898765.1 Herpailurus yagouaroundi | reverse complement strand
ATGTGGTATATATATATATATATATATATATATACACACAATGGAGTATTACTCAGCAATCAAAAAGAATGAAATCTTGCCATTTACAACTACATTGATGGAACTGGAGGGTATTATGCTAATTGAAATTAGTCAGTCAGAGAAAGACAAAAATTATATGACTTCACTTATATGAGGACATTAAGAGACAAAACAGATGAACATAAGGGAACGGAAACAAAAATATTACAAAAACAGGGAGGGGGACAAAACAAAATAAATATGGATAAATATGGAGAACATAAATATGTTATGGAGAACATAAATATGGAGAACAAATTGAGGGTTGCTGGAGGGGTTGTGGGAGGGAGGATGGGCTAAATGGTTAAGGGGCATTAAGGAATCTACTGAAATCATTGCTTCACTATATACTAACTAATTTGGATGTATATTTTAAAAAATAAAAAATAAAGTTAAAAAAATGAAAAATAGGGGCGCCTGGTGGCGCAGTCGGTTAAGCGTCCGACTTCAGCCAGGTCACGATCTCGCGGTCCGTGAGTTCGAGCCCCGCGTCGGGCTCTGGGCTGATGGCTCAGAGCCTGGAGCCTGTTTCCGAATCTGTGTCTCCCTCTCTCTCTGCCCCTCCCCTGTTCATGCTCTGTCTCTCTCTGTCCCAAAAATAAATAAATGTTGAAAAAAAAATTTAAAAAAAAATGAAAAATAGCATCAAACTGTGATTATAGGAAAAGGAATCACAATAAAAAATAAAAATAAAAAAATAAAATTCTTATTAAACTGAAAAAAAAATATAGACAGCTGGTGGTTTCTGTGTTTAAACATTTCAATTAAAATGGTACCATAACTTGGGACCTGATTTGTTCATTGTAGCCATTGTCTCTGAGGTTACTGGAAATATTAAAGTAGCAGAGTAGAAGGAAAACAACATGGCTTTGAAATTACACACATATAGCCCTACAGTAATATGTATTACCTTTCCCAAGCTATTTAACCCCATGCACTACCATTCTTCATCTTTAAAATAAAACTTAACATTAATCCCCTATGCAAAAATGGCTCCAACATTTGCCATCAAGGTAACCTTGTGTGAACTTCATTTTCCTTGTGAATGAACTGTAGGTAGGAATATCTATCTCATTAGGGTTGTTAGCAGGAATAAATTAAATTAGATAATCAGGAAGTAGTCCATTCTACATGTTAGTACACCCGTGTTATCAAAAACTATGCTCAGTTATTATTACATTTTTTATTTTTTCAAAAAAAAATGTGTGGAAATTTGTTTTGCTTTTTGTTTATATGGCATTACATACACCATATATATATTACATATATATATTATATATGTATAATATACATGGTATACATATTATCCTTGCTTTTGCCTCTTGGCCCGCAGAGTATAAACTATTTATTACCTGGCCTTTTACAGAATGAATCTACTGACCTCTGCTTTAGGACATAGGAAGTACCACTATCCCAAGGCATGGCTTCCTCTAAGGCATATGTCTCATACTAATGAAGCCAATTCCAGGGGCCTGTGGGTAGCAGAGGCAACAAAAGGTAGACACATTTTAAAGACAGATTCTTGTCTTTAAAGCGGGGTGGGGGTGGGGTGGGGAGGATTCCTTTTTTTTCTTCCATTCTTTTTAGGGCTAACCTAGAAAGTGCCTTATGGTTAGCTTAACTGTCCCTTTCCCAGATAGATCAACGGTTACGAAACAACTCGTGTTTCATGTGGGAAAAAGCAAAATTGGATCCTTACTTCATGTGTCAGGTGGATTAAAAAAAATTAAATGTGAAAAGCAAAACTTCAAAATCCTTAGAAGAAAATAATGAAGCTGCTTTTAATGGCTTTGGGATAAGACAGACACAAGCCATGAAGGAAGAGATCTAGCACCTGAGCCCTATAGAAGTTACCAGGAAAAACCTTGCACATATGTGCACAAGACATCCACAGGACTGTTTAGAGACCGGTTTGTGAAAGCAAGCAACTGGAGACAAACTTAATGCTCATAGCAGGAAAACGGACCAGCATACTGCAATATATTAATGAAGTATTACATACTAGTAAACAGAGATTCATGAAGTATGCACATAGCTGAATCTCACAAACTTATGGGTGAAAAAATCAAGTTACAGAAGAAAAGCCAAGTGTGATGTCATTTACATAAAAGTCAAAACACTGCTAAATAATCCTACATTGTTTAAGGAAAGGCACAACACATACATACTAAAAATGTAAAGGAAAGCTGAACGATAAGCCTAAAATTCAGAATATTAGTAACTCTGCTGGGAAGACGTGGATTGCAATTAAAATATAAAAAGGGCATTTCAACTGTACTTAATGTTTTTACATTCAAGCTAGAGGCAGGGTATGTGGGTATTCATTGTATTATACTTTTTATCCTCTTGCATGTTACATATTCTAAGTAAAAAATACATTTTATTAAAAAGGAACCAAGACAACCCCTCCTGTTCCTTTTTTTTTTTTTTAGATTTTTTTCTCTCTTTTTTTTTTTTTTTTGGCATTTATTCATTTTTGAAAGGCAGAGAGAGAGCGCGAATGGAGGAGGGGCAGAGAGAGAGGGAGACACAGACTCTGAAGCAGGCTCCAGGCTCTGAGCTGTCAGCACAGAGCCTGAAACGGGGCTCGAACTCACGGAGTGCGAGATCATGACCTGAGCTGAGGTCGGCCACTCAACCAACTGAGCCAGCCAGAAGCCCCCCTCCTGTTCCTTTATTGGCTTTGCCTTTTGAGAACCATGCTGGTTTTTGCCGCACTTCCCATGTTGCTGAAACGGACATAATTGCTGCCTCAAGAATAGCACAGCTTTTATTTTGTCCAAGACATTTTAATTATTGAACTAAGGAAATGGCTACTGGAGCTTTTGAAAGGAGTTACGTTATACTGCAGGAGGCCAGTGCTAACATAGATAAAAGTCCTTGGTACTTTAGAGTAAATTAGGTATTTTTACAAGATAGAGGGCCCTGATGAACCAAAAAAAAAAAAAAAAAAAAAAGAGAGAGAGAGAGAGACAACTCTAATGGTAGAGGAGCAAACTCTGGCTCATGGGTGATGTGCCTATTTAATATTTTTTTAGTGCAATTAGATTAGAAGGACAAAATGTTTAAAAACTAAAATTACATTAGGACTTATTATGGCAAAATCATGTTTTATTTCTAAGGTATAGTTAAAACTTCTTTCAATCAAAATAAGAGCTCTGGAAAAGACCATCTACTCATTAATTCCCTCATTTAATAAAATATATGTGCCAGGTGAAAAATCTGATTTGGTTGATAACTCAAACCACAGATATACCTCCTTAAATAAGATTCATTCTTTTTTGCTTTCCTTGTTTGCTCTTTAAGTAGGCTCCACGCCCAACACGGGGCTCCAGCTCATGACCCTGAGATCAAGAGTCACTAAGATGGCTCCACTAAGCCAGCCAGGCATCCCTTAAAAATGTCATTTTTAAAAACAAAGATGTCATTCAATATATTCTTCTATACATACTTACATATATATATATGTGTGTATATATATATATATATAATGTATGGCTTTGGGATAAGATAGACACGAGCTGTGTGTGTGTGTGTGTGTGTGTGTGTGTGTGTGTGTATAAGGAACACTTTCCCATGTCAATATATATTCTCTTTGAATAAGACTAAGATTTTATTACCAGGTCAACAATATATGCATATTTATATATTCTCTATATAAGTATATAACATGTAAAATATATATTACACATTATATATATTTTAGAATTGAAATGCCTCAAAAATCTCATACAATGTGTTTATCTTATAGAGAAAAAACCAAAGCTCAAAATGACTTAATCGAGGTCTCACCAATTATTAGCACGGCTAGTGCTAAGGGATGTATTTTCCACTTTTAGCTTACAGTTCAAAAGCACACAGGAAATAGGTCTTTCTTAACCACACAAAAAGAAGTAAATGTGAGGTGACTATTATATACATATATGCGTGAAACATGCATGTTCTGATCTGGGCCACACAACTAAAGAAACGTGAAGAATTTGGAAAGGATTTAGAGGAGAGTGCCAGGGCAATCAGAAAAAGAAATTAAGTTGTGAGTGAAAGCATGAAAGCAGAGAATATTCAGCTTGGAAGGGGGAAGCCAAGGGCCGGACTTGGTTCGCAGAAGGAACTTAATGGTTGGGGGCCAAATTCAAGGGGAAAAGCTCAATGAGCAAGGCGGGAAAACTTCAAGCAAGGGCCTCATTCCTCCCTGTAATGCTGCAAAAAGATATCAAATCTATTTTCCCCATCACTTAGAGAGGCAATATAACATTTTTGTTAAACAACTGAGAATAGGCAACATAAAACTTTGATATGCACAACAAATGTTACAAATACATCTCATTGCTATTATCAGGGTCACAGACCTCAAAAGGACAGAGAGGCAGGGATAGAAGCCAAACCCTGGGCAGTAGTTCTATTGTTTCTCTTAAACATGTTGACAAACTGCTTACTTTTCATCGCTCTTTAACTATTTCAATTCATCAGCTCTGATCTGAATCATATTATAATCGCCAATATGGAGAAAATTGTTTGGAGGGGTACCAACAGCCAGCGCACTCGGCCTTGCGGAAGAGGCAGGGGCAGATGAAATGAAGAGTATTATGGTGGTAGTTAATGGATACTCTCTTCCAGATCTTGGCCAGGGACCACAGGTACCCTGCTCCAGTCTTAGAGGATGGAGGCCCGATCCTGTCTGTCTCCAATAAAGAAAGAGGAGGGAGACCGAAGCTGTGATAGCAGCATGCACAGTTTAATAAGAAAAATTTCCGAACCCTAGGGCTGGCGTGGATTCATTTGTGAAAGTTTTTGCAAACATGACTGTATCAGCAAGAATTGTATCGTGTTGTCTGGATGTTTAAAAACTGCTTTACAGTTGGATTTCTTGATAAGAGTGATTTAAAGAATTAACAGCTTCCTGCTGTTTGATTTCCTTTATTTTAGTACTTACTGCTTTTACACCAATAACGAAAATAGGCTGTATTTTGATACACTGAAAATTTCATATTAGTGTTCATATGACATAGTATAAGTATTAAAACAAATCTCCTAGTACATATTAGCACAATCTCTCCCACTGTCTTCCTGTTGATTCTCTTAAGGCCCCACATTCTCCACTATCACCCTCAATTCAGTCTTGATTTTCATAGTCTCAGCTCAGCTTCCCGTTCTGCTTCTAGCTGGGTCCTGGTTAAGACAAGAGGTTCCATGGTTTGTTCATAAATGATTCTCTTATTTTTGCGATATGAATAAGAACAGAAAATCAGTATGACTCTCACGTCAAATATTAAACTCTAACTTTGGTTCAGCAAGGACAACCTTGTTTAAACAACATTCACCTCATTGCAGATGCAGTTTAATCTTTTATTAAACCATAGAAATGATTCAATCTTTTATAGAAAAACCAAATCCATGTTATCGCAAAAGATTGTGACCTAGGCCAGTCAGAATAAAATATGGTCTCAAGAGACGGTAAAAATTGAGAGTGGGTTAAGTATGACCTTGTGACAGACCTAGATATGCAAGGAGTATCTGAAATGTCATTGAAGCTAGAAGATACTTTTAACAGGACTGCTCAAGCAGTGATGAAAATGTACCACATGGAAACAGTTCAGAAAGTGTTTTTTTTTTTTAAGTGCATTAAGAAAACAAGCCGTAAAATGTAAATACAATGTTAAAGTAAACAAACATCCCCTAAACAACCCCATGCAAACAAACAAGCCAAAAAAAAAAAAAAAAAAAAAAAAAAAGGAAGCATTTTAAATCGTTTTATTAGGAAATTCAACTCTGAGAGCTCAATAAAAATTTATATAAAAAACTGATTTCTGCAGATGTCTGAGTAGAGATGTTGGTTTTAGTCTTTTTAATTGCTACCATGGTACAGTTTAACTCTTGGGAATTGACATAGTAACAAATTGGGTAACAATGCCTAATGTGAGCAGAGTCACTGTCAGATCATACTATATATTTCATATTCTAAAGAGGACTACAGATACAATTAAAGTACAATTAGAGTAAATGCTGGGGAATGTCCTGAAATGACTAAATCATATAAGCACACAGATCCACTCAATGAGAAATTAAAAATGGTCACATTTCAGAACCTTTTACAAAAAGCTATGTAAAGGAGTGACCTAAAAATGACATTGTCAGACTTATTCTTCTACATGAGCAAGGAAAAAAAAAAGCGCATTTTCAGTGAAGTCTTCCCTTCTGATGTAGGAATAATCTGAAGCGTGGGTGTGACATGATACTTTTACCAGTATTCCCATTCCGCTGCGTTAGTATAAACATGCTGAGGTAATAGAGAACCACAGAGCAATGCTGTTTTGAAAATTAAAACATATAAAAATAATAGGACTTGTAGGACCATTTCTACCTAAAGAAAAGACTATCAAGTCATACAGCATTATCAAAAATCACAAACTAAAAACTGTAAGCAAATTTATCACGAAACTCTATAAGGACCTTTGTTTGATTTATATTTACTTGGAGAAAAAAAATGAAATAATCATATTGCTTTGTCTACTTTTAAGATAATCAGAGTAACTCAAGTAAGTATATAAATTTACAAGTATCTTAAATGTTTCTACTGAGCACTTCATTTGTTTTCTCATTTTTAAAATTCTTTTTGTGCCACTAGTGTTGAAAAGCTATTTAAAACATCTTAATGCATAATCACTCTGCGTGCTATCAGATTTAGTGGTAGTTTCAGAAATAAGCCAAATTTATATATGCAAGGTAAGCCTAATTAGTTAGGCTCACAAAAAATGTAATATCCGATTTTCAGAACCTAATGTGCTCAAGAAAGTATTTGTGCTTTTAAATTAGGAGAACAGCTCTGTATTTAATTAGGACTCATTTGAGGACGTAATCATTTTAATTTATTTGCACAAACACAGGACACTGTGCTCCATCAGCAGACAATGTTCTTCATTAACTAAAGTAGGGACTTTGTGCACAAGGGTAGACGATGTATTCCTACCTGTGATGCAAGATCCTAACTGCACACTGCTAGATTTCATTCTTCAGTTTATAGTTGCCATTCTGAGACATACACTGGTCAATATAAAACACTTTTAAGTAAGTACTCTGCCAATCCCTAGAAATCGATAATATTTAATGTTTTATTTTACCTATTTCCCGGTTATGAGTATTCAATTATTAAAGAACAAAGAAGCTTATTGAAATTCAAGTAACAGTAATGTATTAAAATTCAAACTTCAATAATTAGGACGGTGGTAGAGTTACAAATCAATTATGTCTTCACTGGTGGTGTAAAATATTAATAGCATAGATTGTACAGAGTGGTGAGAATAGGTTTTACTTAAGCTGTTTGAAGGTAACTACTGTACTCTTGACAAGCTAATGATATGATAGGTCATTCTTATCTACTATTCATAAAAGCACAGGATCCAAACAGGATCCAATTCTTCCTTAGGGCATTCACAACAAGCTTTGATATCTTGTTATTTCCATTCCTTCCCCCAAATCCTAAATACATCCTAAAAAAAAAAAAAAAAAAAAAAAAAAAAAAAAGGAATCTCTTGTTAACTACTGTAACTCTTTGAAAAGGTACTTGTGTTTTTGCCTAACTCTAAATGTTTATAAAATATATAAAATGCCCTGTGAGTGAGATATACATATAATATATACATACACACAATTATATATACACATTACCGTTATATGTTATATATACATATGTACACACATTATACACACACACACACACACACACACACACACACACATTATTATTTATTTCTCTCACAGGGCAAGTTAAGAAAATTGTCTGAGTCATTACGTCAGCTCTGCTCTCTCTATACAACAGGCAGATCTCCAATGTACTCCCGAATTCCCACAATTCTCCACAACTAGGTCACAGTACCCTATAGGAGAAGATTATAATTTCTAGAGTTCTCCTTTTGACCAAAGCTCTAAATTCTTCCATTTATATGGAAAAAAGTGTATAATTTCAGAAAGGAAAGTCTCCTTTTTTTTAATAGGTAATGAATACTATAAAAATAATGCATAATTTGATCTTCAGAGACAACTGTCCTTACTTAGCTTTGGAGTATATTTGAGTTGAGCAATGCCCATTAAAGCTTACAAATAAACTTGGAAAATGTCAATGCACAGTACTTAAATTCTACCTGAAATCATGTGATTAGATACATTTTAAAAAATTCTCTTTGACTGGATGCTTAGTACGTGAGGACATAATTAGCATTTTAAGATTTATAGAATTTTGCACCGTCTTTATAACTGTGTCTCGAGGAAGAATGCCTCTTCCTACAAGCTTAGTTACATAGCTCTTGGAAGCACCCACTGGTAAACGTGGTAATGTAACATGGTATTAAAAGTCATAAAATATACATTTATACCATACATACAAGCAGTTATCTGTCCTTGATATACATGCATGCATAAGTAACACATAACACAGTAGCTCCAGTGAGTGAACTTGCAGATCCATTCATGGTAAATTTATTATCCAGGAACAATCACTAAGTGAGCTTGAAGTTATACTGAGTGTGTCTAGTATTTAAAGGTACATGTATATGGTTTTGGTATAAAATGGGCCCTACCTAAAAGCAAGCTAGATGCTCTTCTTGTAACTTAACTCAAGAAAGAGAAATCTACTACAATGCCAGACAAAAAAGTTATTACACATAACTTTTTGAAACATAGTTTTTCAGTTTTTAAAGTATGCATAAATATGGCTACATATATTGCATTTTAAAGAGAAATTTTAAAAGGGAAATTTTGGCTATACAGGATTCACCAGGTAGCAAGCAAACTCTAGAACTAACCTTTTGCATTAAATACAATTCCACTATAAAGCTGTTTTGACAGGATAACCGTTATATATAAAATGGGTTTGCATGTAATCATTTTGGAATTCTATAAGACAAGTAACAATAGTCTCTCAATATTGATTTAAATTAAAAAGTATTATCTTGGGGCTGGGAGAGGCAAAAAAATAAAACAATTTGATCCATTTGGGGAATCTGGCTGAAGATTAATGGTCTAAGTCTAAGCAACAGTAGGGAAATTTAATTCCCAAAGCATCCTCTACACTGATCATTGGGAAAAACTGGATATTCACAGAAGGCACTCATTATATCTACTTTAACAATATTAGTGTGTATTTATAAAATGAACTGAAAAAGACAAAACAAATACTATCCACGGATTACAGTAAAAAATACTCTAAAACACTTTGGTATGTTTGAAAACCCAGCCCAAAACAAATTAGTGAGAGTATTCCTCTAGGAAATTAAGTATTAATGAAGAAAAACATATTTATATGATTCCAGAGATCAGAAATCATGATCTTACAAGAAATGTGTTATTATCTTAACCTCCTTTTATGAATGAAAACTAACTTTTAAAAAGAACCATTAACATCAGTTTGGTGTTTGTTTTTATTTGGTCTGAAAGTCTCCTTTTTTGAAAAAGGCAACATTTTCCTTCCCATAAGGCATCTTTCTCACAACTGTAAATGAGCCTGTCCAAAAATCAGAGGCAGTTTTCTTCAGAAAAAGCCAATGCTATATCAAAATACAAGATATAGCATTTTCTCATAGATTCTCTGGCAAGAGAACATGACATGAACCAAATAAATTTAATACAAGGAAATAATGTTGTAACTCAAAGTACATTGCTTTTCATTTAATCTCTTTTCTGATTCTATACTAAATGACTTCTATTCTTCAAGCTTAGAATAAATTATGAATACAAGTTAAAACCAGAACCTAATTAAAGAAAATGCGACACCGAAAACAGCAAAAGTCAACTCAACACAGTTAAAACTGGGAAAATTTTAATTACTAAGCATCAAATGCACTTTACATTGATAACTGCAGTACTGAAACTGTGACGTTTTAAATCTTTTTCTCAAGAAAGGTTAGTGATTTTCTTTTTCCTAGGAAACACAGAGATACGACTATGAACATTAATGCGTTCAGTCTAGGTCACTATGGTTTAGTTCATGCTAACCTCAACAGGTGCTCACACTTCCTGTCTACAATCAAGCAGACTAGGAACTTGCTGTCTTGTTGAATTTTAGCAAAAACTCCATGAGATAATTTAAAGGAATGTCAAATTTGTGCAGGGCAAACTCATAAAACTCTACATTGGGATCACTTTTTTGCTTCAAGTGCATCTAACTTGAGAATACAGGCAATTTTTCTTTCCCAATCCCTTGGAAAAACATTTCTGCAGTAAATCTTGTGTCTTCTTAACCAAGACTGGATTGCTTTTAAGAAAAGATTATCAGCCCTGTGGTCAGTTTCCCACAGTTGATAAAAATCTATCAAAAACATCTTAATATAATTTGCAAGAAAAAAATCTGTTTTTCAAAGGCTGCAGAACAGGAAAGAAATAGCACTTCTTATTGGTATAAGCACATACATTTAAAGCTAGTCATACTGCAAGTAAATCCAACATAGTATTCAAAAGTTCTATAAAAATGAACAAAAGATGTATGTTTACTTCCACTGCGCCAATAGTCAAACGTTAGATCTGCACGGGAGTTGCACTGTAGCAGTTTGCTGGTCCAATATAAGAGTTCAAAGTCCTTTTGGCTCAATGGTGTCCACATGCCAGATCAATTCAGTTCAAAAAACGGAAATTAGGGCAAAGACTCCATATAACAAAGCACAAGGATATGCTACTAGAAGTTGCTGTCCTTCCATGGCTAATGCAGAAATAAAAATTTTGGAAGCCGAAAAACTACACCAACCAATAATTCCAGCAGTGAGAATGATTCCTACCATTCCTCTGTAACCGACAAGGAAAAAGGGGAGGGGGGGGAGGCAGTAGATGAGATTAGATACGTAAGAATATAATAATAACCCAATTCTAAAGAAAAGCACTTTAAATCCACATTGTACACATCTGAAGAAACGGTCAAGATTTTGTTTTCAAATGCTAAAATAAAGTACCTCACAGTGAATTCAATAATGCTGAATCATTCACATCCACATTCAAAAAGCTCATTTATAATTACATTTTATGCCTGTCAGCACAGGAGCCAGGTTTCTCAATGTTGGCATCACTGACATTTGGGATGGATGCACTTTTGTTGTGAAGGGCTGTTCTGTACATTGTAAGGCTGGTCAGCAGAACCTGTGGCCTTCAACACTTTTGCATCCCCGAAAATTACTTCCAGACCCTGCCAAATGCCTCCTGAGAGCAAAACTGCTCTGGTTAGAAAATAGTGCATTCATAGAAAATCTCTTTTGTAAAATTCAAATATAAGGGTACCAATCTCAACAAATGAAGAGTCAAGGTTTCTACACTGAAAATCTGAAGCATTTTTACGCAAAGCAGAAACACTGTGAGGCCATCATCTTGCCAAATCTCTAGTATCGAAGAGCTGCTACACGCACTTCTCCTAAACCTCTCCTTTAACTTTCCAAGTGTAACAAAGCCCCATCACTGGTTGTGCCAGGCACTAGCCACAAGGAGGAGCCTGAACTGTTAATAAAGAAGCTGCATGCTGGCTGTGAGCAGAGAATTTATCAGCAGGAATTTACACCTTTCCTTCTCACCTTAGCTAAAACATTATTTAACAAATTACACACTTAAAGCTGCTTACATATACATCTGAGAACATGGTAGGCTACTAACAGCCTCTTGCCATAAAAAGAATGCTTCATTTTCACTTAAAAAGCTGCCAAGTAGACAGTATGTGTTTTATTATTCATTCACTTAACATATGCCCAACATCTTTAAGAAATAAGCTATATAGTCTAAAAAATGTGAGAGATGGAAAGTATAATTTTCACAACCTGATCTTTTCATGCAATATTTGACTTAACAATCACTACTGTTCAGTGCCAAGTAAACACAAAAGTAGTGAAATTCTTTATCACAGATAAAAGCAGAGATGGTAATAAAAAAATTTAAATTTATTCTTAGTTTCAGTATTTATCACTGAAATTAATGGAGGATAGTCCTCATTCACAACAGGAACTATCTCAAGTTTCATGAATTAGTGATTTATCTTAAACTGATGGTGAGGGAAATCCTACTACAGAGAACTGGTCAATCAACCCCCAAATAAAGATCAGTACTTACTGCAAAGAAAATATCACCGCAAAACTGGAAAGTAGGATCATGGGAAGAAGACAATATCCAAGGACACTTGCCACGCAACCAAATGAAACACCTGTCATACTCATTAAGTTTAGTAAACAGAACATTCCTAGACATCCAATTGCACTGATCCCATATACATAGCCAAACTGGATTTTGCCAGCCTATGGGTAAAGAAAAGATTATGGGTTAAAAGGGAAAAAAATAAATTATTTTTGGCTTTATTTCACCTAAAAAAGTACATGTAGAAAATATTCAATTTGTGAGCATCAAAATCTGTACACGTATCTATTCTTTAAGCAGAGTAGTAAAACAACGATTGGCTATTATACCTTTCTCAGGAAGTCTGAAGTACCTACTTCCCAATATACATATATTTGGTTTTTCATTTTCCAGGTAGTATATGAACAATTCAGCAAATAAAGACACAGAATCATACTACAATTACCTTTAAGCAGTAGACTTCTAAAAAGAAATCTGTCTGATTTGAAGCAAATAAACTATAGACCCAAGATGGAAAATCCTGCAGAATGTTTGGATAATAGCCAATATCCCTTGAAAGCAACAAATACCACCAAAAGGAGCTAACAGAAAGGAAGTCAGGATAAGCAGGACACCAGGGTTCTATGGGGAAGGGAGGAGAAAAGAAAAATGACGAACAAGCAAGAAAAATCTGATGGAAGATGTATTTTTCTTTCATTATTTTTCCAAACCATTGGTGGAGTTATACAGTCTTTTGACAAACCAAAAAACAAAACAAAACTGAATTATGCTCTTGTAAAAGACATTACTGAACAGACTTAAAACAGCAATGTGTTAGGGGCACCTGGATGGCTCAGTCAGTAAAGTGTCTGACTCTCAATCTCAGATCAGGTCATGATCTCACAGTTTGTGAGATGGAGCCCCGGGCTGGGCTCTGGGCTGACAGTGCGGATCCTACTTGGGATTCTCTCTCTCCCCTATTACGTACACATGCATTCTCTCTCTCTCTCAAAATAAGTAAATAAACCTAAAAAAGTATTTCCAAATATATTACATTTATTATCAACGGAGAAGTGATGAATGGGTATAATTTCAAGCAACTCAATACCATTCAAAACACATGAAAGATCTGATGTATAAACAGTCTCAAAAATGGCTCTTGGCCAGGGGCGCCTGGGTGGCGCAGTCGGTTAAGCGTCCGACTTCAGCCAGGTCACGATCTCACAGTCCGTGAGTTCGAGCCCCGCGTTGGGCTCTGGGCTGATGGCTCAGAGCCTGGAGCCTGTTTCCGATTCTGTGTCTCCCTCTCTCTCTGCCCCTCCCTCATTCATGCTCTGTCTCTCTCTGTCCCAAAAATAAATAAACGTTGAAAAAAAAAATTAAAAAAAAAAAAAAATGGCTCTTGGCCATTAAAGAATGTTGTTTAATCTCATACTGAGAGTTTAAACTAAAATCTTACCAGTAACAATGTGGCTCCAAAGGCAAGGCAAAAAACCATGGGTCCTGCCAAATCAGTCTCATTCATGATGCTGCCATCTGCTACTTTTAATGGATGTAACACTGTTAGTGTTTTTTGCCAGATGTGGTCAAAATTGATACCTAATTCTAAAGGAAGAGAAAATAAGAAAGTCAATTAGGATTTGTTGATATATCTTTAGTTTACCAGAATCTATGTTGGAACAGGAGACAGAATGAAACACTCAGCAATATGAGACATTATTTTGGGGAGTCCTCAATACCAGTCTTCTCTGACTGTGGTGCTTACTCCACAAAAGTCTTATTTCTGCTTTGGTGATGGAAAAAGTGTTTGGATGTGACAAAACAAGACATTCTCAGCTACGACTGCATAAAAAGGATATATGGACAGGGTTCGGAGTAAGGGGTTCTTCACCTGGGGCTTCAGCAATACCTGGAGATGCTATGAAATTGTATATAAAACTATGTTTCTATGCACAGGTGTGCATTTTTCTGAGAAGAGTATTTTTTTGATTCATAGTTTTCGTTAGACTTTCAAAGGGTATCCGACACCCCCCACCCCCCAGCCCAAAATGTTCAGAAGAAGTGCTTTATGGGTTTTGGAACAGAATTTGAAAATCACCGTATTTTTCAATGATGTTACTAGTTTTGCCAACTTCTTCCATATAGAATAATCACTACCATGCTATTTCCTTCCATTTCTTCCACTGACAGAATTGAATCAATAATGTGAAGTAAAAGTCAATGTTCACATATTGACCTAATAATCACTTTATAAAGATCTATTAAAAATCTGGTCCCTTATGGTTCAGTGTGATTTCATATACACTCTGTTCAAAATGGGTTACTTAGTAGAAAACATTTTTTCTGGAACATTATTCTCTCAAAGGAAGGGATAACTTCTCCAAACTGATTTATTTTCACTAACCAGCTGGACACTACAGAGTACTCTGCAACGAATCCTACCTTCTAATAAAGGTGGCTCATCCTCAAAGTTGTTTCCATAGAATGGCTGAGGTGTTGTTGGAGTGTATGCCTGAGTTGGCTGGAAAATCTGCCCGGTGTATGGCTGTTGTGGCTGCATCATGTCTGGAGGGACAAATCGGCCTTGCTGCGAATAGTCATAGCCAGCATACTGCCTGTAAATCAAAGTTCCATTTCTGAGAATTACGTCAACAGTGGATATCCCTGAGAGCGAGAGAGTCACAGTCACACAGCTCCTAGGATAGCCACTTGGCCAGTTTTCATAAATGGTGTTGAAATGATTACTAGGATCAATATGATTATCTCCAATGGTAAGTTGTCAGTGTTTTTCAGAGAATCTACTTGATGATGCCAACACTCACTTCTACAGTGCTTAAGAATTTTATAAACTATGAAACTCTTAAAGATTAGGTGGTCAAAAAATGAAACCTTAGAAATCTTATCTATTTCTCCCCCTCTAGTAGTATATATAATATAAAGATAGCTGAGGAATAAAATTTATACCTAAGACTATGGATGAAAACTGAACATGATAGACTTTGTACTACAAGTTATGTAATTTCCCACTGTGGTTTGAATCTCCATTGAATGTTCAATCATTCTTCTTTACTCTTTGTAGTATGTTATTTTTTTCCAAGTGTGTAAATCTCTTTAAGAACCATCAATTTCAAACACAGAATGGAAAAATTCAAGCCTCTTTCTCAAAAGCTTTCTGAATATAACAAAACATTATTAGTATTACCTTGCATTTTTTTTTTTTAATTTTTTTTTCAACGTTTTTTTTAATTTATTTTTGGGACAGAAAGAGACAGAGCATGAACGGGGGAGGGGCAGAGAGAGAGGGAGACACAGAATCGGAAACAGGCTCCAGGCTCCGAGCCATCAGCTCAGAGCCTGACGCGGGGCTCGAACTCGCAGACTGCGAGATCGTGACCTGGCTGAGACTGCGAGATCGTGACCTGGCTGAAGTCGGACGCTTAACCGACTGCGCCACCCAGGCGCCCATATTACCTTGCATTTTAATAGCACTTTCAATTTTTCAAAGTAGATATACGCTTACTGTCTCATTTGATATGTGCTGTAGTAAAATCCCGCACTGTAGAAAAAGAGGTTTTACCATGGCTATTTTAGTGATTAAAAAAACACAAAAAAACAACAGTGAACAGAAGGACATTGAAGCAGTATCTTTAAAAACTTGTTTTACCATGTTCTGGGGAAAAATATGACTTACCCATCAATGGGACTAATCTAAATACAAAGTAAGAAATACAGAAGTAAAATAATTATTTTAAAAAGAATGGAGAAAGCTTAAAGATCCTTTAATTACCTTTTAAAATTCTATAGTTTCCTTTTGATAAATATAAGACTAATGACTGCCATGAATATTACTTGAGATTTTAAAATTAAATCTTAAATTAACTGAACATCTTGATTAAAAGCAAATCTGAAGCGCCTGGTTGGCTCACTAAGTTAAGAGTCTGACTCTTGATTTTGGCTCAGGTCATGAACTCATGGTTTGTGAGATTGAGCCCCACAACTGGCTCTGCTTTGAGAGAGTGGAGCCTGCTTGGGATTCTCTCTTCCCCTCTCTCTTTCTCTCTCTAAATAAATAAGCAAACATTTAAAAAATAAAATAAAAGCAAATCCAAATAATGGGAAAGTTTCAACTATACATAATCCTCTGGAGAGTCCAATGGGACTCTCATGATTTATTTACCACTCTAGTCCAATCCAAGCTTGAAAAAAACGTTATTTGTTTTCTGGCTATATAGTAATATAGAATTCGATGAAGCATTATTTTTTTTTAATTTTTAACTTTTATTTATTTTGAGGGAGAGGAAAAGAGAGAGAGAGCACACATATAAGCAGGGGAGGGACAGAGGGAGAGGGAGAAAGAGAATCCCAAGCAAGCTCTGTGCTGTCAGTGCAGAGTCCAACACAGGGCTCGAACTCACAAACTGCGAGATCATGACCTGAGCTGAAATCAAGAGCTGGATGCTTAACTGACTGAGCCACCCAGGTGTCCCAAAGCATTATTTTAACAGCAAACAATAAAAAACAAAATAAACAGTTATGAGTAAATATCCTGTAATATGGCATAAATTACTATGCGCTTGTTAAAAAAAATGAAGTACTTCTATGTGAATAAGGAACGATAATCAAAAAATACTTAGTGGGCAGAAACAAAAAAACCCAATGTTCAGAATAGTATATGCCATATGCACCCACTCTGATTGTAGTTTTTAGAATACATCTGTATCTATATATTTGAATATGTGTATTTTATACACATATACATACATTACCTATAATTATATAGGCTTAAGAATAATGTAACATTTAATATAACACACATAATTATATAGGTAAAGGGACTTGGAAGCAAGGGGAAGTGGAAGACTTAATTTTCATATTAAAAACTTCTGCATCTTTAAAACTGTTGTACATTTATTATTTATCAAAATTCATTCATTCTAAAATATGTTATAGGTAACATATAGGCACATATTAGCTACTGAAAATTTACAAAAATACAAGTCACCTATCTGAATGTTACTTTGTAAAGCACAGTTTTAAGTGTTTAATGTGCATTATATCATATTACGTCACTATAACTTTAGGAGGTTGCTTTTAACATCCTTCCCATTATAAAGATGTATAAACTAATATTTAGGTTAAAATGATTTGCCTATGGTGGTGCCAAGATTCAAAACTAGACTTTTTGACTCCGGGGACCAACTTTTAACAATGATAATAATAATCACCCCCAAATCCTAATTTATGGAGATAGCTATAATATCTTTTTTTCCCATATATGTCTTTTTCCATTTTAGTATGAAATATGTTGATTTCTATTTACTTAAACATACACACACATATCCCACAGGATTAGCAGGTTGAACTGAATTAGGGGAAGAATTCACATTTTCTGATTTAGTACAATATGCTATTATGTTGATCTCTGTTAGAATGTATCATAAATCTAAAACTGGGTTTATGAAACAGCTAGAAAAGCTCCATATGGAGGCTGATACAATCTGCATCAACAGAATGTATTTTATTCTCTCTCACACAGAAAGACACACACAGAGACAGAGAGAAAGAGAGAGAGAGAATATGAATGTCTATGCAATAATAAAAAAAAAAAAAGAATGGTACAGACCAGTGGTTCTCAAACTCTTGTCCTTAGGATCCCCTTTCACTTTCAAAATTTATTACTGGGAAGCCCAAATATTTTTTATTCCTGTGGGATGTATCTGTCAATATTTATCATATTAGAAATTAAAACTGAGAAATTTTTAAAATATTTAATGGGGCGCTTGGGTAGCTCAGTTGGTTAAGCATCTGACTTTGGCTCAGGTCATGATCTCATGGCTTGTGGGTTCAAGCCCCATGTCGGGGTCTGGGCTGACAGCTTGGAGCATGAAGCCTGCTTTGGATTCTGTGTCTCCCTCTCTCTCTGACCCTACCTTGCTTGCACTCTGTCTCTCTCTCTCTCTCAAAGATATATAAACATTAAAAAAAATTAAATATTTATTAGTTCATTTAAAGTAACAATAAACTTTTCATATATTAGCATAAAATTTTAATGAAAGAATTACTTTAAAAAATTACTGAGAAAAGTGGCACTGTATCATATTTTTGACAATCTTGGTCCTGTCTGGTTTAACAGAAGACAGCTAAAAATTCTTGTATCTGCTTCTGTTGTCAGTTTGTGGTAATATATTGTTTTAGTCGAAGTATCTGAAGAAAATGTAGCGAGGCAGACAAGTAGCTGGAAAATTATTTAACAACCTTTTCAGATTATCATGGATATTCTTTTCATTCTGCATCAAAATTCAAAGCAAGATGGTAGTTTTTTAAACTTAAGTTGCAACAGAGAAGATGGAACAACTACTAATAAACATCCTTCTTAAATTTATTTGAGAGAGAGACAAAGAGTGTGTGCATACACACACACATGCAAGGAGGGGCAGAGAGAGAAACCCAAGCAGGTTCCACACTGTCAGCAGGGCCCAAGGTGGGGCCTGAACTCACAAACCGTGAGATCATGACCTGAGCCAAAATCAAGAGTCAGATGCCCAACCAACTGAACCACCCAGGTGCTCCACTGATAAACTTTTTATACTGTTTCACAGAATACAGTAATGTGCTTTGCACTTTGGATGGACCCTTTCTTTACTCATTTTTGATTCTGTAACCTTCACTGATGATTTAGAAAATATTAGTATGAGTTATACCTATC
The DNA here is from genome assembly GCF_014898765.1 of Herpailurus yagouaroundi. Lineage (NCBI taxonomy): Eukaryota > Metazoa > Chordata > Mammalia > Carnivora > Felidae > Herpailurus > Herpailurus yagouaroundi. The sequence continues at coordinate 120,417,083 of NW_024412377.1, read as the reverse complement.
TCCCAAATATTAACATATTTAATATAAAAACATATATATGAAGGGTAAGTATAAGAACATCACATTTGTTAATATGACCAGTGATTTCATCAGAAAAATGGTTATTACTAGGAAGCTGACAGTTATGGACAGTATGGGGCTCAACTATTTCATCTTCAAGAAAACATCTACCCAGTACTGAAGTCTAAATAACCATAGTTTGTCAGATGTTCTTTCCAATAGAAATGGTTTTCAAGAAAAAGCAGCTACTTCAGCCTGCGATTCCGAATGCACAGGGTCTTTTCCTAACCACTGCTCTCCAGTACACACCAGAAGTGCTTTAGGACCTTTTCCCATTTCGTCATGCAGCACAGTTCTACTCTGTGTGCACTGAAGGGTCAGAATTTAATAACACGGTAATTTTTACTGCTTCATCAAGGGCATCCTTATATAAAAGTGGTTCCCCCCTACACCCCAGCAAGTGTGTGGCAATAAAGAATATAATGATTACTGGAACGATTTGATGCCCTTGTCTTGATTCACATTCAGGTACTAGCAATTTTATCAACCACTGTTTTTAAAACATGAGTACAAATGTCAACACACCTAAAAAGGTATATAATGTCTTAGTACTGTTATAAAAATAGTCTTGCCCTTACAGACTCCTTGAAAGGTCTCAACAACCCTCTAGGGTCTGAAGGCCACACTTTCAAATGGTGATGTAAGACTCATAAATGTCATGTAACGAAGAGAAATAGGCCCCAAGAAAACGAGTGGTTCAAAAGTGGTGTCTTCATTCCTTCTTTAAGATGCAAGAAAGACAACGCCATGAAATTTTACAGTTTTCCTGTTCTGGTAGGACCTGGTCGGGACAAATTCCTGACTTGCTCCTGCTGGTTTTAAACTAGAACACAGTATGGTAAATACGATCTGTACTGACTAAATCAACACTGTATTCCATAAAGATATTTATCAGTTAAATCAAAAATGAAAAAATACTAGCTTTAAATACTTTAAAAATATGTAATTGGTATTTTATAGGCATATCTAACATACAATGTGGGACCTGTCCAATATGACAGTCATAAAGCTCAATAGATTAAGATCAAAGGGCCTTTCACTTGTTGCTGTTGTTGTTGTTATATGAACATATAAATGATACTTATAAACGAAACCCAATTGTTACTGCTAATACATTAAGCTTTCTGTTTTCCTAGGCTTCATCTATAAACTCCCATTTGTTAATTGCAATAGTGGGTATGCAAGTACCTGGAATAAAACTTCATTACACTGAAACAATGCTTACTGGTACACGATTTGATTGTAATGGAATTGAGAATAGTTAGCAACAGAATATGTAAACCACCTCCCTGCAGAAAACTGAAAGGAGAAGATGTTAACTGGAATGAAAAGATAAGCCACACCTTTAAGTGATGCAAACACGACAGGGCAGGAAAGAAAGGCAGAGATAAATACACCTAGGAGGCTGTAATCCAAATGTCATAGTTCTGTTGAATGCAAACACCATTTAGCTAAAAACAGGCCCACATACAGAGGCAGGTTTTCCAAAGCCCTGTGGCTGCACTCTGACCAATCTTTCATTGATTTTCCCTCTTGTACACTGATTAAAAAACAAAACAAAACAACAAAACACGTTTTTAAGTAAATAAAGGAATAGATATTTCTCAACATGATGTTTCCAATTCTGCTCATTGAAGGAGTCCTGGACCACCCAAACAAGGTTAATCCACCCTGGTATACTTAATGCCTGATGACATTACTTTCAAACTTCTAAGAAACTAAGAATATGATGTCCTAGAGATTGGTAGAATGCCTCAGCTAATGTATTTCTACCACTAACACCAAAGCCTATTTAAAAAGCAGGGTGTTTTGTTCTGTTTTGTTCTTAAAAGTTCAGGGCTGAAAGGTTTTGAGATCCCTCTTCCGTCTGCAGCTGGCAACTTGTGTGTACTGAGCACAAGGTTTTGGTAAGAAGAGTAATAAAAATGATTATCACTTGATATATAAAATCACCTGATGATTCACAACAGGCAGCTTACACTGCTAAACAGTGTCACTAAGCACTCTGAGTTAACAGTGACACGGTCTGAAATCTGGACTGATTTAACTTCTAAACTAGCCATCACAAGATTTTAAAATTTTAACTGGTTCTGTGGACTAAATAGCCTAGGTATCTTCTAGGTCCTTCAAGCTCCTACCCATATCTTAAATGATGTAGAAATACTATTACGAGAAAATAGTTCTTTAACAATCAACTTTTGCACTCGGGCCCACCCGAAGATTTTGCAGAAGGCACCGAACTCTAACTAGGGCAATCCCTTCACGCCAAAACCAGTGTCATAGATCTTTCCAGAGGAAGGAAGATTATGAAAAATCACCTTCCTGACAAGGGAATGTTGCCACATTCAGTTTTAGGCAATACCAAACATTCAGGATACATGCTTTCACTTTAATCTTGACTAAATAAATGGTCAAAGTTGACAAGTTACTTGCTATAGGGTCCTCCACTTCCTCCATAATCATAGGACTGCTGTGAATGGTCATCGATGCTGTAACTTGTCTGGTAGAAATCCGTGTTTAAGTTATCAAAGCCTGACATTGCAAATGATCTGCAAGAGAAGAAGAATGGCAAATACTGTTTATACCCAAGATCCTACTGAATTCGTTTCGATACTAGGCAAAAAGCCTCAGAAGGCAGTAAATTATTTCTTCTGGAATTTGAGGCACCAGCATTTGGACGATAGGTCTGGGTGGCAGTTACAAAGGAAACGTCTAATCTCGAAATCACGAGCTGGGAAGACACCTCCATTACAAGGAGCCAGTATGCCCAGGCTCCTTGTCATTAAATTGTTATTACAATTGTCACTATAACTAGGGGAAGGGTCGTGGGAGAACTGGTTCCTTGGAGGTCTAAAAACAATAAAGACGATTCCTCACCTCGGGGGAAGGGCTTTGCCGCTGACAATGCGACTGCCTCTTTGCAAAATAAGGCCTGAGCCTGCCGCGACGGTGCAGACTCCTAGAAAGCCACGCTTGAGGTATAGGGGACGCGTCAAAGCAAGGACCTGAAAGGGAGCGAGGGTCTGAGCGAAAGGACCGGAACGCTGCGCCGAAAGGTGGCAACAAGCCGCGCTGCACTGGACTGCGGAGAAGCAGAACAGTGTGCCACAAGCTGAAACACTCACCAAATGGAGAAGCGGCGGCAGCGGCTCCGGCAAACCCCCAAAACCCCCAAACACCGCTTAGGACCCTGAACTGGCTCCGTTGCTACGTGTCACAAGGCCAAAGAACCGCTTCCGGGGCACGCCCGCTCGCGCAGGCGTGTTGGTAGACTTTGCGCCTCTCTTGGGTCGGATGTGGGGCGGGCCGGGGAAGGGGAAACCTGATGCGGAGCATGCGCAGTGTCGATTGATCAGTCTATTTGCGGGCCAACGAGAAGGGAAATACTTCCGGAAGCCTGGTTACCGACAGAGGCAGAAAGGCGCAAGCGCAGAAATTTGTTAGTTACAGTCTGGAGGAAGAATTCCTCAATAGACCGGAGACCTAGAGGAGGGTTTGCAAATGCTGTTAATGAGCGGACGGAGCCGGTCTCCTGTCCACAAACCACAGAACGCCGGTCTCTGTGGACTTAGTGTAATTCAGACAGTGTTACAGAGTTTAGGTGTATTATTTAATCCTTACACCCTAATGAGATGATCACGCTATTACTCTCCTTTTGTAAGTGAGGCTGTCAAATGTTCATTTAGTAACATTGAATGCAGTGTTGCATGACATCTCACCTAGTTGTGCCGTTGGAGATGCTATGATGAATGCAAGCTAAATGGTGCTGCTCACCTGGGATTGGTTGGGGTGGGGTTAACACATAAATATATGTAAAATGGTTACTAATATTGTTAAGTCCTCTATAATTTTTTGAAAGAGTGTAATATTCATCTGGGACAGAAAATCTGGAAAGGCACTTTGAGAAGGGAATGATCAAAAGGAGTTAAAGAAAAGTGAAAAGGGGAACAGAAGGGCATGAATATTTCAGGCAGTAAAAATAGTGTGTGCAAGGCTTAGGGTTAAGGAAAACATGGTGTGAGGAAAGGTGTAACCTTTGCACTATTAACATTTTAATCTAAATGATATTTGTGGGGCAGAGGGGACAGGGGATGCTGCCTTGTGCACTGTAGAATGTTTGGCAACATCCCTGAACTTTATCAGCTATATGCAAATAGTACGACTCCCATCCCCACTGCCACCTTGTGACAACTAAAAATGTCTCTTGGATAACATCAGAGTTTGGAAATCACTGGTCTAAATGAACCCAGGATGATTAGGCAAATGAGGAAAGCCACATAGAAGTTGAGACTGGAGCTAAAGGCCAGGATCAGGGATAGAGTGTCTTGTGGGATTCTGGTACTGGTTCTAAAAGAAAAGGGGAACCACTGAAGGTTGTGAACTGAAGAGTGGCATAATTTGATTCTTTTATTTTGATTGCTCTGGCTTCTGTGTGAAATCACTTTCTGTAAGTAAAGGAATTCTAACTCCAAATGCCGTGGTGTTAACCAATGAGCAGAACTGTCTTCAGAGCTTATAGCATTAAAATTTATACCACAAGCCCTTACATTATATGCTGGCCCCCAAATCCCATGATCTTTACAAAGGAAACCAGGCCTTTTCTCTGGGACCAGTTTCCAAAGGAATCATAAAATTTCAGTAGTTAAAAGGTTTTTTTTTTTCAATATGCAAACTATATTGAAACAAATAAAAACAAACAAAAAAACCTCCACACACCCCTCCAAAGGAAAGAGTTATAGGAAAAGGACAAAACTGAAAAACCAAAGAATGTACTCATGAGATGAATGGAAGCTATCCTTTAAAGTATCAGAAAATATCTGAAATAGCTCACCAAATTTTTTAATTTACCAACTTTTGTAAATAACTTTATAATTTTTTGATGTAGTTACCATCTGTACAACTCTTGGAAGGATGACCAGTTAGCCTAATTGACTGAAGACAGCCATGTTGTCCCGTTTTATGGCTGTATTTTACAGCATAATTATTAATATTCTCCTTTTTTTCCTATCAAAAATATCCCAGTTTGGTTGACAAATTATTTGGTTATACTCTCTAAGCTATATTATCTATGAAGCTGAGTTTCTGGTTATCCACTGTATGCAATAATTTATTATTTCATCTACTTAATGTTCTTATGGTTGAAAGAAAATTCTAGTCTCTTTTGTTTCTTCTGATATTTCTATTTCTTCCTATCCAAAGGAGAAATTACTCTCAAATTTAAATAAAATGTAAGAATATGAGTGTTCAATATTACCTGTTTAGGCATGAATTGTTAGATATAGATGTTATTCAAATTCTGCTTCTGTCTGTAAAAGCAATGACCATATTTACTAGATTTTCTTTCTTCTCTAACCCTTGCCCAAATTGATAAGACAAGGAAAAAAGTAGAGTTACACGATTAAATCTTCCACAATTGTTTGTTTGACTTTGAAGTATAAACCAAGATATCCTGCAGAAACCCCTTGGGGATTTTGAGAATAGCAGTCAATTTTGTGGCTAGTCAGGTAGACCTTTCTTTTTGGAAAACAATTTTTTTTTCTTTTGGTATTGCATCCCCCACACCTCAGGATAGGTTCCAGAGAGTTATTTTAAAGGAAACTGAAGTACATGGTAAATGTGCTGACTTCTGTTAAATAACTGAGTTGTGTTCATTAGGAGTAGAAAGCCTTAAATAGGTTAAGAGTCAATAGAACATGAAGTGGGCTTGTAACAGCTGCCCAGTCTTCCCTGGGACCTAGCATGTCAGTTACCAAACCAGTGACAATCAATCAATAAATCAATAAATAGAAAAAGAAATAATATTTTAATCATGAGTGATACCTTCTAATTTAGTTTGACAACTATGCTGGTATACACACTAACACTTTAATGGATTTCACAAACACACACAAAAAACTTCCATTTTTTTGGAATGGCCGTGAAATTGTCCTTAGATTTTAGATGTGCCTTATTTCCTCCCTGTTTTTTTTTTCATTTGATTGATTGATTGATTGATTGATATTTAATCCAAGGTGGTTAACGTATCATTAATATGGTTTCAGGAGTAGAATTTAGTGACTCCTTACATATAACACCCTGGTGCTAATCCCAACAAGTGCCCTCCATAATGCCCATCACCCATTTAGCCTACCCCACCACCCAACACCCCACCAGCAACTCTCAGTTTATTGTCTGTATTTAAGAGTGTCTTATAGTTTCCTCATTCTATGTTTTTATCTTACTTTCTTCCCTCTCTGTTTTCTAGTAAATATGTTGTGGGGAATTGTGCCAGAAAAATCTGGCTTGAAGATGGGTAGTTCCCCCTACTTTTAGCTGTTTCCACAAGCACCTAATGAGGTGGAGATTCGGCAGCTGTGACCTTAACCATGTCAAATTCTACAATGAAACCTGATAATTATGGTAAAAACTAATGTAAATACCTAAGATCTGTTTCCACTATTCCTGAATATTAATGACCTAACTCCATATCCCAAATACAATAATTATATTTCCTCCAAATTATCCTTAGAAAAAGATATCCCTTATAAAAGAGTTTCTCATCAGATTCTGCTCCTGTTATTTCAATTATTTTACTTTGAACAATACATTACTGTCTTGGGAAGATAGATTTGCCTGGAACAACATGGAATGCTTTTAGACAAAATGGGTCTTTAAAGGCAAAGAAATTTAACCCTAACTTAGCAATTATTCTTGGGATTTTGACTTGAAGATTCTAAGTTCCTCGTGTTGCTAAAAAAAAAAAAAAAAAAAGGCTTTGAAAGATAATTTTTAAAACAATGCTGTAAGTATTTTTATTGTGGAGATCAGACACCTTCTTAAATAGCAAATAAAAACATTTCTAATATCAGGTGAATGGATATTGTGGTTTGGAATAAGAATTTCGGTGGAAATACCAGAAGTTCTGTATCTCAAGCAACTTAGAAGGGGAGATGAGCTACTGTATATGTGCCACCAACGCGAGTACTAGAAGGGGAGATACTGGAAAACAACATCAGAGGGCCGGGCTCTGGTGATGGCAGAGCCCCACATGCCAAAGGTGCAAGTGAAACACTTGAAAAAAATTTATAAGAGCTAATGTGCCAGGCACTGCTCTAAGCCCTTCACACCTTTATACTCAATTATTTTTCCCAGCAACCCGGTAAGGTAGATACCATATACTTGACATATGATGACACTGAGAACAGAGTGGTTAAATACTTTGTCAAACGTCATAAGGTAAGAAGTAGTAGACTTGAGATCTGAATCCAGGCTGGCTGCAGAGTCCTTGTGCTAAACCTCTAGACTGTATTGTTGTGTTATGTAACATGAACATAACCAAGGCAATATATCTAATGAATATGCTACTTTACCTAATATGTAATTATATATATATGTGCATATATGTATGATATGTATATGTATATATACACTAAAATTGCAATTATTTGATAGTTGTATCTACAGCCCCAAATGTGTATATAGTCAGATTGATAAAAAATATTTTTTTGTAATCTACTCAGTGGGCATGTGACAAATCACCTAATGTTCAAGTTTACCTTATATTAGTCATGTAATTTAATTAGTAATGTATAGGGGTTAAGGATGCACGTCTGGAGCCAGACTGCCTGGGTTTAGATCCTCTACCACTGACTAGCCATGAAGTTACTGAAATCTTTTGCCTTACTTTTCTCCTGTGTAAGAGCAAGATAATGATGATATTCATCTTCTGTGCTGGCTACAAGGATTGTGTGGAGTAATGCATGTAAATATCAATGCCTAAATACTAAGTACTCAATGAATGTTTGGACTAATTGTCATTGCTGCATCTATACCTCTACAGAACCAATATGATATTGTCAGCAACCAAAATGGACTTCTAAAAACTGCAATGATTGGGTTTGAACAAACTGTTTCTACAATCAGTCATACACATTCACTCTGATGCTTCCCTGAAGGTTCTGTATTATTTTATAATTTGTATTTTGATCCTATGGACTGTATTAAAAATATGCTTTTGCTGGGGCATCTGGGTGGCTCAATGAGTTAACGTCCAACTTCAGCTCAGGTCATGAACTCGCATTGGGCTCTGTACTGACAGCTCAGAGCCTAGAGCCTGCTTTGGATTATTTGTCTCTGTCTCTCTCTGCCCTTTCTCTCTCTCTCTCTCTCTCTCTCTCTCTCTCTCTCTCTCAAATAAATAAACATTAAATTTTAATTAAAAAATATGCTTTTGTCATCTTCTGTCCTAGGTTTTTCCAGTGGGACTTGTCTGTGTTGTACAGTTTAGTCTCACAAATAGCTTTTGATATCACACACTATTGGTTTAAGAACCCCTCATACATTTGAGCTGTTATACTTGAAAATTTTGAACAGTGCTACCTGTATGTGATCTTCTTGGTGTGTTTCATGTTACTTCAAACTTTAAAGAAAATGTGTTCTTTCTGCTTTGCCTCCCTTCCTGTCCTCTCTTCTCACAACGCACAGAATTTGTAAGGACGCAGTGCATAAGGTGACTTATGTTGTGGAAAATATGTTTGTTTGCAAAGAAAGAAAATGGCAGTGTCCTAGCCAAGTAAACCAATTGCCATAAAACTTTTAATATATAGTGGTTCTTAAAATGATAGAGGGATCAGGTTTTATTGTACTCAATAAGAGGGCAGCCTAGAAATGACTGTAAGTTTAATACATTATATTTCTTTTAGGCAATTCATTTTTTTATATTTTGCCATTAGAATTTTCATGCTGCCCTCAGTTACAGACATTGCAAGCTACCACTGCTTTTCATTACAGAGTAACTCTTTGCAGTTATAAAGAATGTCCTATTAAACTTTATTTTATTATAAGGCAGTATTTCCAGCACAAGATATTGCTTGTCTAGGAGCTTTCAGCCAGATAAATTTAAATATAAATTTGAAACATTCTTTGGAGTACACATGCCCAAGCTACAGAATTCTAATTTTTTATTTTGATTTGATTTCATGTCAATGTCTTGATAATAACAGTGTCTTGCCACAATAGGAAATAGGTCACCAGGCATGAGGCAGGTGGCTATGTGGGAGAGCGTCCTAGCTTATAGCCCATGGGCAGCAGCACACCCTTTTCATTATGATTCTTACTTTCTTCAATTCTTTCTTAAATGTTGGAGAACATGTTTCCTGAGCAGAGAATGGTTACTGTGATGGCTACTAGGGAGAGCAGGCTACTCTACTTTAACCATAATGCTCTCTGTGCACTTAGATAAGGGTTTTGTTATTAAGACTAAAGATGATAACATCAGTTAAATTCTTTTCCTGACATGAGGATAATTTTATTTTAAAACAATCAGAGGCATATAGAATCAAACATAAAGTTTCTATTATAGTCTGCAAATTTAGCTTTGAAAGTCAAAGATAAACACATCTTTTGCCTTCAGATTTAAACTAAGCTATCAAAATGTTTTTGCCTCTTCCCCTGCAGTCCTAAGTTTGCAGGATCTAATGAAAATCACAAATCCCCTACCGTCTGAGATAAGGCATTTTTCCTTCTGGAAGAAAGTACAAACATTTCTTAACTCTAACTAAGATTTTTGTTTTAAAGGTGAGTATCAGGGGTGCCTGGGTGGCTCAGTCAGTTAAGCATCCAACTTTGGGTCAGGTCATGACCTCAAGGCTCGTCACTTCAAGCCCCGTGTCAGACTCTGCGCTGACAGCTCAGAGCCTGGAGCCTGCTTCGGATTCTGTGTCTCCCTCTCTCTCTCTGCCCTCCCCCTGCTCATGTTCTGTCTCCCTGTCTTTCAAAAATAAATAAACATTAAATTAAAAAAAAAAACTTAATAAATAAAAGATGAACATCAAGTAAAAGAAGAGTTGATTTTAGGTTTATAAATATGATTTCTTTCCTGGACTCTCTAAAAGCTCTTCCTGTTAATTCCCAAATTGACTTCTGTACTAAATGTTGTGACATAGTCCCCTTCCCACTTCCTAGAAATGAAATGCTTCAGCTTCACATTAAAATTTTGAGAGGGCCTTAGGAATTTAGCCTGCATTCACTGAAATGTCTCTAACATGAACAAAAATAGACTGGTTTTCACAGACAAATCAGGACAGCAAGTGCCTCTGAGAGTGAGCTCTCATTTGAGTGGCTTCATATAATGAGAAATAAAAAGAATTAACACTGACAGGAATCTTGAGATCATTTGTTTCCCACGGTCTGATTTTACAAGGGAGGATCTGAGGCCAAGACCTAAATGTCAAGCGCTGCCTTGGTATCTCTGACCCCAAAGCCTACATTCCTCTTCTCTTGCCAGATGTGCCCCCGACCCAGCGGTAAGGGCTCCAGACCTGGCTAGTTCCCACATCAGCCACATCAGCCCCACCCAACTTGGTCCTCAACCTAATTGGTTCTACCTTCTTCTACAAGCTGGTGGAATTATTAGAAGAAGCCAATAATATACCCCCATGGAAAGCAGGGATCACCCCGCCCTCTTGACACTACAAAGTTTGTCTCCCACAGCCACTGCCGGTGCACTCTATTCCTGTGAGTAAATGTGATTAATAATAAGCTGCTGCCCACCTCCTCTGTCCAGTGTCGTGTCGTATGTTCAGCGAATCCCTCCTTCACCATCAGGCTGAATAGGTGACCCGAACAAGGGATTTGATCAATTACTAATATGGCTAGTGTCATAATCATCACTGCATCCTTTTTGTGACTTTCAGATGCTAGGTGACAAGATGAGATGGTAAATGCGTGAGTAATTGTAACTATCTCGTTACATCAGAAGCTGTATTAAGAGAGCAGTCATGTTTATGTTTACTTTGTGTTCCAATGCTAGGACAGAATAATGCTGTGTGTGGGGCATTTATTTATTTAGCAAATATTTTTGAAAATCCCCCACGTGGCAGTCACTATATGTGACAAACGGACTCTGCGTCTGCCTCTTGGTGCTCTAAGCTTGAAGGAGTCCAATATTCCCATGCTCCCTTGTAGACCAGCTGCACGCTAGTCATCTCTAGCCATCCTCTTTGAGAAATGCTCCTGCTCCTCAGTGCCTTCTGCTTGATGAAGCCATTACTGAGTTTCTATCCAGCCAGGCTTCCATTCCTTATTTGTGAACTAAAAGGTCCAGCTCAATCAAGGGCTGTCATGTGTGGATCTGCTGCTTGGGAGAATGTTTATAGTAACCTGCTAGTGGATGTCAGTGATAATAATGCCCTTAAAGTACAAGGCTTGATCTGTCTCCAAGACTGCGCTGTCCTGAGCATTAGTGCACATGGGATGTGACAATGAGTGATAGCATATAATGAGCCTCTTTTTTTTTATATTGTTTTCAGGGCAGGTGACTGGGTCCAAGCCAATTGGAATCTACAGAAGCACTAATCTACTCTTCTGGCATTTAATTTCTTAAATTATCCTGCCATAGTCCCAAAGACAGTTATCCCCTGCTCTGGTTATCTATTTCTTGGTAAAAATAACACCTCAAAACTTTATGGCTTAAAATGACAATAACATTAATTTTCCTCACAAATCTATTTCAGGCAGGACTCGGCAAAGATAGTTCATCTCTGTTCCACACAGCTTCAGCTGGGGGCCTGACGGCTGGGGATTGGAATGGTCTGAGAGCTCGCTCATTTAGAGGTCTGGTTTTTTTTCATGTTTATTCATTTTTGAGAGAGAGAGAGAGAGAGAGAGAGCATGAGCAGGGGAGAGGCAGAGAGAGAGGGGGACAGAGGATCCAAAGTGGGTTCTGCGCTGACAGCAGCAAGCCCTATGCGGGGCTCAAACTCGTGAACCGTGAGACCTGAAGTGAAGTAGGATGCTTAACCTACTGAGCCACCAGGCACCCCATACAGGTCTGCCTTTTGATGGTAGTTGCAACTTGGGACCTTTAAGGGAGCTCTCAGCCAGAATATATACATGTGGACTCTCCCTATGGCATAGGCTTCCTCAGAGTTTGGTGACTGTATTGTGAGGAAAAACATCCTGAAAGATAGAGTCAGCCAGAAGTTGTGTGACACCACTCCACTATTCTCGGAAATCACACAGCATCATTTCTGACACATGCTATTGGCTAGAAACAAGTCTCTGAAGCTGGCCTATGTTCAATTAAACTGAATTAAAATTTTTTAATGTTTATTTGAGAGGGAGAGAGCGTGTGTGTGTGTGATGGGGGAGGGGCAGAGAGAGAGAGAGAGAGAGAGAGAGAGAGAGACACAGAACCCGAAGCAGTCTCCAGGCCTGCAGGCACAGGCGGGAGAGGAATAGGGAGACAGGGAGAGAGGATCCCAAGCAGGCTCTGCAATGTCAGTGCAGAGCCCAATAGGGGCTTCGATCTCATGAACAGTGAGATCATGACCTGAGACAAAATCAAGAGTCGGAGGCTTAACCGAGTCACCCAAGCACCCGAGATTTTTTCCATTTTAAAACTACCACTTTCCAGTGGGATACAAGTGGAAAAAAGAATAGCATACATTTTTTTTTTTGTAATCAGAAAGACTGATACTCATTAGTAACAATGAAGAAATGAAGAATTCTAAATAGGTATTGGATCCTAACATCTAATAAATATAAAGGCTAAAGGGCTATGTCAAGACCGAATATGTTGGTTGGTATTTTGTGGTTCTGTAGATGTGGTCTTATTATATGCATTTAGGGATGCCATTCAATTACTAGTCAAGTATTCTGCTCCTTACATGCTGTTATTCCTCAAAGAAACATGATCTCTAAATCAAGTACTTTATTCATAGAATAAACCATAGTTATTTGGATAGTTATTTGGATAACTATTCTGTAGAGCTCTTTCCTTACCTACAATAATATACATTTATTGTTTGCTTATTTTTTTCATGCTGCAAAAAGGATGACTCCCTTTTTAAATATCTTTCTTAAACATTTTTGTTTAAATTCCAGTTAGTTAACATACGGTTTAACTTTAGTTTCAGGTGTACAATATAGTGATTCGACAATTCCATACATCACTTGGGGCTCATCAAGTCAATCACACTCCTTAATCCCCATCACCTATTTTACCCATCCCCCACCCACCTCCTCTCCAGTAACCATTAGTTTCTTCTCTATAGGTAAGAGTCTGTTTCTTGGTTAGCCTCTCTCTTTTTCTCTCTCTTCCCCGTGCCCCTTTGCTCGTTTGTGTTGTTTCTTAAATCCACGTTTGAGTGAAATCATATGCTTTTGTTTCTAGAATTTTACATCAGTAGAATGTTTATGTCGTGCTCATTTTGCCCCCTAGTGGTTTCTTATGTCCTTGTTCATTCCACATTTACATGTAATTTTCAAATCTTTTGGAATGTTAGGAAGGAAAAGTGTCCCCCTGACCCCCTTGCCACCTGCATCTCATTGTACAGAAGAGGGCATCAGGACCCAGAAAACTTATGGGACTTGTCTGATGTCAAACATCCAGCTAGAACCAGAAATTCAACATTGTTCTCCCATCCCACTAGAAATAAGCCCTACAAGGGCAGGACAGTTTTGTTCAGTAATGAACATGAACAGTGCTAGTGACTGGCAAATGGTAGGTGCTCAATAAATATTTTATGAATGATAAAAATGAGTGAATTAATGAATCAAAACTGGAAGGACTATCTATAGATCCCATGCCATATCTATCTATCTATCTATCTATCTATCTAAAATTCCAGGTAACATACAGTTTAACTCTGGAGTCTGTCTTGTCATCCTCATAATAAATCTTTCACATAGCACTAGATACTTGATTCCATTTTACCCCACAATATTTCAACCCCTTAAACTATCTCATATTTCACTTGATTTGTCATTAGGTTTATTTTAGTATTATGATTCATTTATTTATTCGATGTTAGTGAGTACCAGCTGCATCAGGCAGCATGCTACCTACAGAGCTACCAAAAGGTTGTTAAAAAATTTTTTTTTAATTTTTTTTTCGACGTTTATTTATTTTTGGGACAGATAGAGACAGAGCATGAACGGGGCAGGGGCAGAGAGAGAGGGAGACACAGAATCGAAAACAGGCTCCAGGCTCTGAGCCATCAGCCCAGAGCCGGACGCGGGGCTCGAACTCACGGACCGCGAGATCGTGACCTGGCTGAAGTCGGACGCTTAACCGACTGCGCCACCCAGGCGCCCCTAAAATTTTTTTATTTAAAATTTTTTATTCTTAATTACAGCAAAATACACATATCATACAATGTATCATCTTAACCAATTTTTTTAGGTGTACAGTGCAATATTCACATTGTTGTGCAACCAACCTCTAGAACGTTTTCACATTGCAAAACTGAAACTCCATACCCTTTTTTTTCAATGTTTACTTATTTATTTTGAGAGACAGAGAGAGAGAGAGCCGGAGAGGGGCAGAGAGAGGAGAGAAAAAATCCCACGCAGGCTCTGCACTGTCGGTGTAGAGCCAGACCAGGGCTCGATTTTACAAACTGTAAAATCATGAGATCATGACTCATGTAAAACTGAGACCATGACCTGAGCTGAAATCAAGAGTCCGATCGATGCTCAGCCAACTGAGCTACCCAGGCTCCCCATCCATACTGTTTTAACAATTCCCCATTACCCCTTCTTCCAGCCCCAGCCACCACAATTGTATTTTCTATTTCTACACACTTGACAACTCCACATACCTCACAAACTTGGAATAATACAGTATTTGTCTTTCTGTCATTGTCTAATTTCACTTAACATAATGTCCTCAGTGTTCCTCAATGTGGTACCATAGATTAGAATTTCCTTTACTGTTAAGACTGAATAATATTCCGCTGGATGTGTATACCATATTCTATTTATCCTTTTATCCACTGATGGATATTTGGGTTGTTTCCACCTTTTAGCTATTGTCAATAATGCTTCTGTGAACATGGGTTTACATGTATTCTGTTCAAGACCCTGATTTCAATTATCTTGGATATATACTGAAAAGTAGAATTGCTAAGTCATATAGTAATTTTTAACTGTTTTTACTTTTAATTTTTAAGACAAATTTTTTGAGAAACAGCCATACTGTTTTCCATAGTGGATGCATTTTATATTCCCACCAACAGCATACAAGCATTCCAATTTCCCCACATCCTGGCCAATGCTTGCGGTTTTCCAGTTTTTTGATGGTAGTCATTCTAACGGGCGTGAGGTGGTATCTTATGGATTTGATTTGCATTTTCCTAATGATTAGTGATGTTGAGCATCTTTTCACATGCTTATTGGTCATCTGCATGTCCTCTCTGGAGAAATGTCTATTCAGGAAATTGCTACGAAGAGGCATTTTTGATTCATCAGTTTCTTCCTCTGGATACAGAAAAATGTCAGCTGGCAATATAAAACCCATTCTCCCTACTTTTTCTTTTGTACACTGTGTCCCCACTTGTTTAAGACCTGAATAGTAATGATAAGATAGCTAAAGCTTGCATCACACCTGCACAAGTTCTGCCCCAGGCATTGTTCTGAGTAACTTGCATATACATTAATTTAATCTTCAAAACATCCCTATAAGGTGGCTATTATTACCACCTGCCATTTACAGAGGATGTCGTGGAGGTGCAAATAGGTAAGTGACTAGCCCAAAGTCACATGGCTAATGAGCTGTAGTGCCAGGATTTGTACCGGGTGGGACAGCTGGTTTCAGAGTCTATGCACCTAACCACAACATTATTTCTCCCCTCTGACACCCACTAAATCATTTTTATATCACCTACGTCTTTTTTGTGATATCTTCTTGGGCAAGTCTTCTATGGAAGTTTACATGATCTTGGATTGCAGATAATTAAAAATAAATGCAAATTGATTACATTGTAAAAAAGGAATCCATTGCTCTGCTGGATGGCAAGTCCAGGGTACAGTTAGCTTCAGATATGTTTGAATGCAGTGGCCCAAGAGGTATTATAAGCCCCAAAAATATCAGCAAATGTCCTCAAGTCACATCCCTTTGGCTCTTATTGAGCCCAATGCCCATTGCTGGTGAATCATGGTGGCAGGGAGTATGATAAAACCAAGTAAGTCCTATGTCCACAACTGTAACAAACGTGGCATGAATACCACCTCAACTCCAGAAACTTGCAGTGGTGGAGGAGTGGTCCCTAGGAAGTATTACTGGACACCAATTTACACTTAGGGGGGTCATTGGTAGGGAGGCTGTTTTTTCTTCTTTTTGGGACAAATACACAGGCAAAATTATTGCTTTCAAAAACAGTTTGCTTATAATTGTGTGAGTAATACAAAACATTCATTTGGTGCTCACTGTATACCAAACACATCCTAAGTATTTTACATGTGTTGCCTGACTAATCCTCACTTGAACTCTGTAAGGCAAATGGTATTATTAACCCATTTTACTGATGAGAAAACCGAGGTGCATAAGTGGCTGGGTATACATGGAAGAGAAGGTCATAACTTGCCCTCAGTGATCCACTTTATAACGGGTGCGGCCAAGATTCTCATCCAGGCAGGCTGGTTCCAGAGCCTCTTCTCCACTTCCATAGTTACGGAGGTTTCTTGCTATGTATAGAAACTAAAGTTCTCAGGGGTGCCTGGGAGGCTCAGCCCTTTAAGTGTCTGATTCTTGATTTCGGCTCAGGTCATGGTCTCTTGTGGGTTCAAGCCCCATGTTGGCTCTTTGTTAACAGTATAGATCCCTGCTTGGGATCCTCTGTCTCCTTCTCTCTCCACTCCCCCCGCCCCCCAACCGACTCACTCTCTGTCAAAATAAATAAATAAACATTAAAAAAAATACAGAAAGAAGCCAAAGCTCAGAAACTTCAAAGCCTGATACTCACTCAGGAAAGACATCAGGGACTCTCATTGGTCAACACTGCTTACACCTAACAATTCGGGCTTACACTAAGCAACCAAAATTTATAAATATATGAGGAAAACATATAAATATGTAGTCTGTGCTAGACCCTGATTTCTAAAAAAAACTGACTAATTGTACCTGTTCAGAGTTGAAGGGATGTGATTGAAAATTAAAAAAAAAAAAATATCTGTACTATCAGTCAAAACCAGTCATCATGATAAGCATTGATTATTTTATTTAGAAGAAATTCAGTAGCATTCTAGTTTTTCAGTTTTTTTTAATAAGCATAGCTGCAAAGTCTCTCTTTCACCTGTTAAAATAAAGCAAAAGGAGTTTTTAACCAGTTAGCTTAGGCAAGTACCCACATTTTCTCTGCAAGTCACTCCCAAGGAACAAAGCATCAAAGGCAATATACCAGAGATACATTAAAGTTCTAATATCTTGCAAACAATGATTAAGATAAAAGATTTTTGTTATATTTTTCCTTCAAAATAGTCATACTTTAAGGTGGTGATAAAAAAAATCAAACAAATTGGCAGTCCTCAACGAATTGGAAGGAGGCAGAGGATCATTCTAGAGCCAATTTTACCACGAGGTGTGTAATAGTAGCCTTTTAGCTATTCTTGGCCTCAACTTCCTCGACTGAAAAATGAAGGAGTCAAAATTGGAATGGGAGTGTGCCAATATATCAATTCATCCAATGACTGTTTATTGAGCACCTCTTAAGTACCAGGCACTGCGCCTGATGCTGGTGAGGAGCTACAGAGATGAAAAGAATGGATGGGATTCCTATCTTGCAGAACAGTCAGTGCTACTGGGGGAGACAGACCTGATTCAAATAATCACTCATCAAATAGTCAAAAGACTCCTTACTTTTCAGTTCCTAAATTCCATATGCACAGAAAAATAAAAGAATAATTCATAAAACACAAATCATCGTATGTGTTTATTTGAGAGATGTGATAAATGCCATTTTATTGTTTAGACTCATTTCCTCCCCAGACTGTTAGCTATGTATATTGCAAACTACTCATGATGATTTTCTACCTGTCAATGCCATAATGCATTGTCCTGGCTCATGATTATAATAATAGTACTATGCATATTGAATGCATAATTTCAAATGATAATTCAGTCTTCATTTTCATCTCATTCTTAGAACTTTTTTTGAGCAAGAAGAGATTGAAAAATAATACAGTCTTATTCTTAAGTCTGTGACAGCAGTTGTGATGTCACAAGTCAGGTCCATAATGAAATCTTCTGTAGAGATTTTGGTTTTATCTTTAAAAACTATCCTACATGTTCCACCTGTCTCTAATTGGGCGGAAAGTGGGAGGGGAGGAGAGTCAACCAGTAGCCTGCTTAGAATATTTTTGTCAGCAGCTATTCCACCTCGGGCTGTGATTTCATGAACAGATACTTGTGCAAGACATTGCTTCCCTAACCACCGCCTTCAGCCCCACCAGAAGTGGATGTGATTGGTTTAGTGTATAGCACTCTTCACTATGAGTCTAGTTTATGCATGCTGCTAGACTTATGCATACATTCCATATCTGGACTTGTTTTTCACTACAGTAGACAAGAGGCTCTGATCATCTGTAGTCATGATAGGTTCCTTGCTTCTTGTTGCGATAGCAAGCCTGCTTTGATGTAAAAGAGGTTTGGCAAATGTTATGTTTGATAATGAACTTGCCCAAATCTTAAGAATTCATCTGGCTTTTTTAGTCAATTGTGATTCTTCTCTGCAAATTCACCTTTGGTACTTCTGAAAAGCTAGCAATATTTGCTGTGTGTCACTCTCAGACTCCCTGTTATCTAGCAGTAGGGACTCACTAAGGCCAAATTATCATCTTAGATTTTCTTTTTCCGTACGCCTTCCAGTGAGATCCATGAGAATACCAAGTTTTAACAGTCCATTTTATGGTGCACTTTAGAGTTATACATCTAGAGGTGAGCTTTCTTGTCCTGTATTTTTTTTCTTAATCTCTGAAGGACAGTTACCTCAAAATGACCCGGCTGATGGTTAATAGAGTGGACATTTCAGCCTCTGGCACATTTGTCATTGGGCAGTATCAGTAAAGGACTGGAATAGGTGTAGGGGGTAGAGTAGAAATGGATGGGAGGGTGTGTGTAACTTGAAAACACGAGATGGATTATGGGATACTGTCTTTCCCAATCAAATACCTCCCCCTCACACACTCACACAAAGGTTGAGAACCAATACTAAGCGATAGCCCTCAAGAGCTAATCTTCCTGTACAGAAGTGCCAAAAGGAAAATAAAGGTCAACTACCTACAACATAATTAAGTGAAAGTCCTGAGGTCTTGAACTCATTTGTGGGAATCTGATGGCAACACTAATTTGCAAGACTTTTGATGAATATGATGAGTAACAATGGTATCAAAGTATTCACTTAGACTTTTCAGACCTTCTTAATTATGTCTATAATTAAGACTATATTATACTTAAATTTATTGGAGTAGTAGTTCTGAAAATATTTAATGCATAGCTCTGAACCTATGTGGGGGACACGGACTATTTTGAAATTCGTGTGAACTCCATAATCTCTAGAAAACATGCAACAGGTACACAGAGTTTTACATACAATTTCAGGGGATCATGAATTTTGTGAAGTTCATACGTGGACAAGGTTAAGAATGGGATTTTTTTTTAATTAATTTATTTTGAAACACAGAGACAGCACAAATGGGGGGAGGGGTAGAGAGAGGGAGAGAGAGAGAGAATCCCAAGCAGCTTCTACACTGACAGCAAAGAGCCAGAGGTGGGGCTCAAACCCACAAAACCGCGGCATGTCGACCTGAGCCGATAACAAGAGTCGGACACTTAACTGACTGAGCCACCCAGACACCCCAAGAATGGGATGTTTAAGTCAAATTTTGCTGGGTAATGGAATACAGATTTCCTGTCTGAGTGACTATGTTTTCAGTTGCCTGAACAATGCACATGGCCTTGAGTTTTTCCAGTGGGTAGCCAGCATCCTCTTCCCTGTTCTCTTCCATTGTAACATGGCATGGTTATCTCATTTTACTTTGCCTGGTTGTCACATTCCTCATCCTTTTCTGAGGGTTTTTAAGGTAAATTGCTATTTTATTATTTTTCTTCCTTCTCCAGAATGGTTCTAAAGAGTTTATGTGGCCCCTGTGTCAGAACTACTTATTGCATGCAGGATGAGGCTGACAAACCACAACCTGTGAAGACAGACTGGGGAAATCCACCGGAAAGAGTCTTGGGAAGGAACTGCAGATTGGTTGTGGGTAAGCAGGCGCAGAGAGAGCAATGAATTACATAAACACGAATGTCTGCATTTTGATGACTCCCCCCTCTTCCCACCCACGGTCAGGCACTTAGTCACTGTTTCCTCTGTGTCTCCTTAACTCTATTATACCTTGATTATAGCTCCTATCACTGCACTAGGATTATTTGTTTATGAGTCTGTGTCTCTTACCAGACTATGAGCAATTCCAAGACAGACTCCATGACTTATTTATCTCTGTACCCCAATCCGGTGTCTGGGTTAAGAGTGCAGGCTCTGGAGTCAGACTGTCTGCATTCAAATCCATGCTCTGTACGTATGAATAGGATGACTTATTCAGGCTATGCAATTTATTTGAGCCTTGGTTTTTCTCTTTCTCTTTTTTTCTTTCCTTTTTCTCCCTTCCTCCCTCCCTCCCTCCCTTTCTTCCTTCCTGCCTTTCTGCCTCCTCTCCTTTCTTTCCCTCAATTTCCTTTGTACCTAAAAGTATCATACGACTAATATTTATTGGTTAACTGTGAAGAATAAATGAAATAATGCCTAGCACAGTGTCTGTCTCTACAGATATAATAATAGATATTACTATTATATCTATCACCATTACTGTTGATTGTTGCATATCATTACTTACTGTAGTTCACCTGCTGGGAAAAAAGCCTTTTAAGCTTAAACTACCAAAGAGCACACATTTCTCCCACCTCTTTCCTTATCGCCTCTGCCCTCTTTGCTACTAAGGCCCCTCCTCTGCAACATGCAATTGATATCCTCCTTGCTTTACCTTTTCACCTTGTACTTATCATCATCTGACACCTGATATGTTTATTTGATTATTGTCTAGAATGTAAACTCCATGAAGGAGGAGCTTTGGCTGGTTTCACTGCTGTCCCCACTACAGCAATGCCTGCCTGGCACATGAAATATTCTCAGCAAATATTTGTTGAACGAATCAATGGATGGATGGATGGACACACAGAGACAACAACACACATAAAGCATTCTCACTCTTGGATTTAGGTGAACCTCGCTGATTGTTGCTCCGTGTTAAGCACTAAATGTGTGCATTCCTTCACTTGGCCAAATGGTCAGAGAGCAGCTTTTACCTTTATTTCTCTTTCTTCCATGATTGGGAGGGGAAAATACTTTCCAAAAGTGTTGCAAAAACTGAAGCGATTAGCACTTCCATGTCAAAGCCGTACCCTTCAGTGGAGCTGTGGAGGGAAATGGCTGAGGGGCAGGGGTCTCCTCTGAGAGGTGAGAAAGGACATGGCAGGACAAGGGTAGGCAAGCTCTCTGTGACCTTGTGGGAGTGGCTGTTGTTAAACAGCTTGTTTCTGTCATGTCTGCTCAGAGACTCTCAGTGACTGTTCGTCCTTCACAGTTTTAAGCGCAAAGTCCTCAGCAGCTCTCCTCTTCTTGTTCCACAGGTACCTTCCATTCCAGCCAAACTGGATCATTCCCTGTTCTTTCCCAGCTTCCATACTCCTGTTGCGCACACACACACACACACACACACACACACACACACACACGTTCTCTTTCAGCTGGAATTTTTCCCTTCTGCAAAGTACTTCTTTTTTTTTCTCCCTAGATTCTACAGTCCTTCAAGGTGCAATTACAGCCACTGTCTAGCCAGGATATTTCCTCTCATTTCTCTCCCATTTCTCCACCTTAAACTTTGGAAACAGCAGCTGAGTTCTTCCTCAGATTCCTTCAAGAATTTTTACCTTCTTTGGAGGGGTGCTTGCCAGGCTTTCCCTACATGGCGCTGTCACCAGAATTGTTTGCTAAATTGTCTTGAGGGATAGGACTCTTTTCTTTCCATTTTCTACGTGAACCAGACATTCACTGACCGTTTCTGAGTAAGTCTCTGGGTATATAGCTGAATATATCCATTTTACTAGCAGACGAAAGAAAGAAAGAAAGAAAGAAAGAAAGAAAGAAAGAGTGAGTCCTTAGGGCCTCTCTGATGATAACATGTTAAATATGAAGTGTTTTTCCCATATGGTCAATACAGGTGAATTTTTTTCACCATCCATTCTGTAAAAAGCAAAACCATAATGAATATAAACACAGAGCTGAGCTTGTATTTCTTGAGCCCACAGTGAGAAGTCGTCATTTTCTCACAACCCTTGGCAGGACCCCGGGGCGGGGGACCTCATTGCTAACTTTTTTCGGGACTTGAGACTTAGCAAGTAGAAAGAAACAAGCAACTGAAACTGAGATTCACTCTGAGGGGGTGGATAAGTCAACAGGGTTACTCAGCGGAATGTTCAATTAGTTCCTCAGCACCTCAAGTCTGTGTGAGAGTCTGTGATAACACTGCCCCCTTCTGTTCCTCTAGATTGTTAGTGATGGTGACTTCTCAAGTCTGGTTTGATGGTCCTGACATGAATTTTAATTTCCAAGAAATGCTTGCTTAAGGCA
The DNA here is from genome assembly GCF_014898765.1 of Herpailurus yagouaroundi. NCBI lineage: Eukaryota > Metazoa > Chordata > Mammalia > Carnivora > Felidae > Herpailurus > Herpailurus yagouaroundi. Next base: position 120,394,581 of record NW_024412377.1, on the reverse strand, counting down.
GAGAGGAAGGGAACTCTTAGGTTTAATGTGAGACACGATTTTATTCTGTCAAGGTCTCTCTTTTTATAGTTCCCTGGGCCATTAAATTTTGTTGTGGGGTTTTTGTTCCTTTGCATTATAATTGGATATTATATTTCAGGGGAACGAATGAAGTCAAGAATTGTAACAAAATTAATTCACTTATTAGTTCGTATTCTAAGGGATTACTTGATTTTTTTATAGTTCCTAAAACTTCCCTATGTCTTCCCTTGAAAGTTAAAGCACAACCACTGGTCGATGCATGACCAATGACTCTTTTCATTTAAGACAGAACCTCTCAGATTGAGAGCAGTTAAAGAGCTAAAAATGCTGGTTCTTCACGTACAAAAGCCAGCACCACTTCCTCTGCAGAGCATTGTTTGTGAAATGACTTACCTCAGAACTTCTGAACTGCTCTGTAACTCTTTTCCCCTTTCCTTGCAAGCCCCTTTATGTATCTCTAAAGTAGTTGAGGCCAGATAGCATAGGGCTTTGGATCTACATCCAGAACATTATTCTAAAAACAATGGGGAGCCAATTAAGATATCTGGGCAAACAACTTTGCACTTTGGAAGGAGGACACTGTCAGCTTTGTGTTGAATGAACTGAGATGAAAAAAGCTTGGAAGGAAGGAGAACATTAGCAGATCCACACAATGATCCTGGCGCCGGTATCTACACAATGCAAGCAAAATCCTTCCCAGTTTTTCCTCATTTATCCTCTCTCGAACCTAGTCCAGCCACCAGGATCTATCACCTGGATCCCTGCCATGTTTTCCTAACTCATTGCTATACAACCAGTCTTGCTTCCCTATAATCCATTATCTCTCCCAGCAAGCTAAACTCAACTTTAAAAACCAAATGATTTCCTATCATACTTAGAATGAAATTCAAGCTCCTACTGTGGTACATGGGACACTGCCCAATTTGACCCCTGTCTGCTTCTCAGACCTGCACTCTCATTTCTGTTCACTGGCTTCTACTCTCTGGCTTCCTTGGTTCCCTGAACAAGCCAAGCTTAGTCTCATCTCAGACATACGAGCTTTTGTTCCTGCCGTTCCATTAGTCTAGAGCATGCTGTTCTCAGAATTTTACATGGCTGTTTTCTTGACTCAGATCAAATATCACTTCCTCAAAGACTTCCAGCCTGTAGTGCCCTATCCTTTTCTCTTTGACTCCCCACTCCCAGCCCAAGATGTTCTTTTCATTTCAGCTGGTTCTATTTTATTTATTACCCATATCACAATTTGAGATTATCTTGCTCATTTGTTTACTTGTTCAAGATCTATATTCCTTGCCTAGAATGGAAGTTCTATGAGGTCAAGAATCATGTCTATTTCATTCACCTCTAGGTCCCCAATACATAGAGTTTGCTGCACCTGGTTCATGGTGAATCCTCAGTAATTTCTTGTTGAACATATGAATCTGGGTAAGAAGTAAAGAAGAAGGGAAATACAGTTGAACTGGAAGAGAAGAGATATTTGAAATAATTAGAGACAAGATAAAGTGGATAGGTTTGATTATTGGGTATCAGGAGCCAATGGAAGGAGGGGAATAGATAATGGGTTTCACTTGGACAGTAGAGAAAGGCCAGTGATGCCATCAACTCAGAGAGAAGTTGGTGGAATATAATGGATGGGAGTGGCCAACGGATATTTGGCTTTGGCCTTGAGCGTGAGATGCTGCTAGGTCTATGGAGGAAGCCCAGCAGGTATATAGAAGTTGAAAAGAGGCCAAAGCGAAACATTTAGATTTTGGAGCCACTTGCATAGTGATGATAGTCCATGGAGACTGAATTTTGCCAACAAGGGAAAGTATGTAACTGGAAAGAAGAGAACTTTAAAAATGTGCAGATTTTTGTCCAAACATCCTCGTGTACAAGAAATCATGCTGGCACCAGTGACATCTAACAAACGAGGAGCAAGGGCTGGAGTTTCATGGGACTGGGGATGGAGACGCTAACAATTTGGCAGATAGAGACTGTGCCATTCAGGCAAGGAGAATGACAGCACTACCATATGGTGCCCTCTGACCTGCCCCAAATATCTCTTTGTAGGAGGCTCTGAACCCTGAAGGGATGTGTGACTGCTCTGCTTCCTTCCCTTCAAATCCATAAGGGGTCCAGAGAGAGAACCGGGTAAGCTTAATGATGCAGCTTCACCCTCTAATCTAGGCAATGAATAATTCAGAACAATTTGGGGGGAAAACATTAAGAAAAGCTGTATTTCTTGAGCACTCATGAACTAAGTACTCAATACATATTCTCTTATTTAGTCCTCGCAAAATCTCTAATAAAGAATGTCAATTATTACCCATCTTACAGATGAGAAAACTGTGGCTCGAGAGGTAATGTAATTTTCCCAACTGTTAAATTATGGGGGTGGGATGAGATTCCAGAATGACCTGATCCCAAAGCCCACACTTTTAACCACGAGGCTTTAATGCTTCCCTATGTAGGAAATAATTGTTTTTAGTGCTTAAATTTTGTTTCCATATTCCTTTGTAAGTTTCTTTCCCTTTCCGTCCCAAAGTTGTGAATATTAGGTTAATACGTCAGGCGAGCTTTTTTTTTTATAGTAGTGAAAGGTAGCCAAAATTACTCTGAGGTTGTCCTTTTGTGCTGAACAAAAGTAACTCATTCTTTTATTAGATCTCCTCTGTGTTACACAATTGCCTTAAAGAACTGCCATTGCTTACAGACAGTCTACTTTTCCAAACCCTTAGGATATCCTTAATTACAGGGCTCTTGGGGTATCTGAAATAGAAATAGTGTTTTGAATCTTCCTCCACCTCCACCCCCGAGTTTTAACTACAGGCATATCCCGTTTATTGTGGAAACCTGCTCTTGGAAATGGTCATGTTAGTTAAATTGGTGCTCTATATGATTATTATGGCATGATAGAATGGAGATATGCAGCTGTTGTCATACTTTGGCAATTACCCTTCTTTCTCTTCAAGTCTCCCGAAGTTGTGCTATGCCTCTGCCCTAACATCTCTTCTTTTTGTCCTCAATACTGTTGTTAGCCAATCTTTCCAGGCTGCCGTGAGGCTTATGCTACTCTGCAGAATGTCAGAGGATTTCTCCCAGGCAACTTGTGTCTGCTGCTCTGGGTTTCTTAGCCTATCTCCTTGGAGGCACTGGGAGCTGTTGCAGTGAGGCCTACCTGCTCCATCCAGGATCTTCCTCGATGTCTTGTAGAATCCTTAGCACTATCACTTGCATACTTTTTGTCTGCCGTCTTGAATCAGTGTCCATTGGCATGAAAGTAATGGCAGAAAGAGGGACCTGCTGGAGTAAGCACATGATTGGGAAAGGCTCCACAAATGGCTCTTAGTCCTCATTGGCTGAGAACCAAATATAAATTAGCTGTAGGGTCTAGTGCTGTAATGGGCATACAGTTATATCCGCATATAAAATATTTCTGAGATCATCAGGATTCTAATGAATCAGCCCAGTTTGGGGCAGTTCTAAATGCATTCTAAATGAGCATCCCATAAATGTGTAGTGATGCAAAGTGGCACTTCCTTTAGCCCATCCATAATTTATTAATGGGCACTTTGTGCTGGGCATGATGTTCCTTAGAGTTTCAAAAAAATGGCTTCATTCTGGTTCACCCCATGCCTCTCTCATGGAAATTCTTGCAGTTTTTTCCAATAGCAATCACCGCCTCCTCCATGCTGCAGTAATCAGCCTCCACATTGGAGTTGCAGGGTTTTCCTTTATTTCGCCCTGCTGGATTATCAGCTTGCAGAGGGTAAGACTCATGCCTGATGAATCTTCGCCTCTTCTACAATGTCTAACATAATTCTTTGTACAAATATATATGTAAATACTTGAGTAAATGGATGAAGATAAATGACATGAAGTAGGAGAGGGATTTTCAAGGAGTTTAAAGCTTCTTTTGTTGGATTCCCTCAACCTCAGCTGTTGTTACTAATTTGGTGTCTGGGGAAGGACTCTTTGTTGGCTCTGATTAGCCAGTGGTTCTGCAGGTGAACTTGTTTGAGAGGAGGGGGTTATTATTGTGAAGCTCTGAGGTTTTCAACTTAGAATTTATTGGTCACTTTCATTGGGCAGTTTCTTTCTTTACACTTATAGGCATAAATATCCATGGGAAAAATGGCACTATAAGGAGTGCATTTGCTTCCTCTCTTTGGTGAAAATAAGGAATCCATCACTTCTCCATCCCTGGCCCTTTTATCTAATTTTTCATCTTAATTTATTATTTTATCCGATATCCCATTTAGGGGTAATCTTGGCCTCTGTGTCCACTATGATGGCACTTCAACAACAGAGATGTATGTAACCACTTTCAAAACCTCATTTACATATATGAAAAATTCAAAGGGTTGGTCAGCACACCAGATTGGATCCAGTTTCTATCGGATACATAAATCTTTTTTTGTGTCACTCCATTTGTTCATAGGCATTCTTTTTCCTGATGAATGGCAACCATATTTCTCAGAAAGATAGATGACATTGTCTCCATCTCAAACAATTACCTGATATCTTCTGGCAGCCATTGGAACCACACATTGCAAACCAGGCTGTCATTTCGAGAGACCCTAGGGTAATGGTGACATGCGCTTGAGGCTCAGATCATTGTCTGTAAAGGTAACATACAATTTCTTTGGCAGAAACTGTGCAAATCTGCATTCTACAGCAAAGAGTGATGTTTCCCAACTCGTGTTTGAATTGTGTGCCATAGCCCTTTAAATTGTGTGCCCAGTATGTGTGTCTGTATAGGTCAACTACTACTGGGTCTTTCAACTCCACACTCCACTCCACACACATTTTTGGAAGGGAAGCAGAATGACTGACACATAAAATGGCTGTATTAGAGTTGCCTGGTATCTTTTCAAGTTGTTTTTTTCAAGTAAATCATACTTTTCTAGATCTATGCATTTTTTTATTATTATTATTGTTCTGGGGGAGACTCTTATCCCAAAAGTAGTTTCTTATTTCTAGAATCTTCTAAATTCTGCAACATAAACACATAAATGTGTATTACTCATTCTTTTGGATTCATGAAGGGCTAATTCTCGAATGCTGAGATACAAACTTTTTATTTTTCATCTCTGAAATCATTCTCCTATTTGGAACCAACATTTCCAAAGTAAAGAAAATTAGACACACCACATAAGATAGGCTTTTGCTGTATCCAGCTAAAATTTCTGGATACTTTTGTTCCAGTTGGTAGTTTGTCCATTTATTCATTATTTGTGTATTCAGTCGTTCACTTCATAATTCTAACAGTCCTTGGACAAATACTTATGGAGCGCTTACACTGTGTCTCGCATGGAACCAGGATTGCAATATAGTGGTAATCTGTGCTAGGAATGTGTTGTTGCTCTGTGCAATGCCAAATCCAAATATTGGGCATATTTAGTAAAAGATATTTAGTAAAAGGAGCTATATGACTAGGTAGTTAAAAGGGGGGGGGGATTGTGATCAGGCAGGTTTGGTGTGACCTGCTGTTAATAATTCAGCCTCTTGGAGCTTCTTTTAATTCTCCCTACAATGCCGACAGTTCAAGATTGCTACAGGAGTTGAAAGAGATAATGTATGAGAAGTTGTCTGGTAGTCAAGGTCAGTTTTATTTGTTAATTTTATTAGTGTATTTGGCCACAGGCACAGACATGGATATTTTAAGAAATTGGCATCAATAAAAATTTGAAACTGGAAACTTTGTCATTTCTTACTCTTCTTGTTGGGGTGTTCCTTTTAATGGCTCTTTTTTCATTCCAGTTTGACTCCACACTGAGTCTGTGCATGATCCGTTTGCAATGGTGAGTTCATAAAGGCTGTTTTTTTTGCAGCCAGTTTATTTCTCTGGACTTGACCAAATGAAAAGGTCCCTCCTAGCCTGGAGAACTCAGTGTGTTGTTAAATAAACCGAAATCAGCTGCCGTATTTTCCCAACCAACAGCTTGTTCCAATATGACCCTTCCGACTTCTTAACATATCATTTTCTTGGGCTAACTTGAGGATACACTCTTGCTCCTGCAATTAAATTCAACAAATACATAGAGAGCACCTTCAAAATATTATCTCCTGTGCTACTGGTTGGGGGATAGCAAGATGAATGATAAATGATCTCTGCCCCATGGATTTCTTGCAAACAACTCAAAAAGCAAGGAAAGAAGTGCTCTGGATACCAAATGGTATTTCAGAGCATACATGAAACCCCAGCTTTGACTTTTCAAGTCTTCTAATAAAACAATTCAATATTGTTCCTTGAACTAAGTCTTTCCATTTGTTAGTTGGTCTTTGTCCTTCTGTCCTCGTGCTGTGCCCCATGGGCAGATGCCACTGGCAAGATTCATTTCAACCTGTGAGAATGACATGTTTGGATTTAGTTGTAAAAAATGCTTTCCACAAACCAATTGCTACACCAAAGTGTCTGTGCTGAATCACTGTAAAATGATGTGAGATATTTTGAATGAGCCAGCCTGTTCATTTGCTTTCCTCCATTCATCATCCTTTGAAAAATGTAGCCACTTATGAAGGCAGGAGAGTATGTTTTTAAATGAACTAATTGTCCATCTCCAAGGACAAATGTGCTTAGAGTTCAGGTATCACTTTCCTTTCTTCTGTTCCCCTGCTTGAAGGAAGAAGCAGACTTTCAGAAAACGCGTCGGTCACATCACCAGCGTTAATGATTAATGTGGTATCCTTCCATCCACTCATTCACACAGACCCGTGGGGTAGGCACAGGGCGTGGAGGGAAGAGGGGCAGAGAAGGTGACTGAGCCAAACATAAATATAACCACACTGCCCATTACTTATTAAACATTTGCTATATTCCAAGCACTTTCAGCACATTATCTCTAATCCTTACATCAATCCTGTAAAGTACATATTTTTATTTCTTTTTTTTTTTAATGTTTATTTTTGAGAGAAAGAGAGAGAGAGCACGATCAGAGTAGGGGCAGAGAGAGAGTGAGACACAGAATCTGAAGCAGGGTCCAGGCTCTGTGCTGTTAGCACAGAGCCCAACATGGGGCCCGAACCCACGAACCAAGAGATCACGACCTAAGCTGAAGTTGGATGCTTAACCAACTGAATCACCCAGGTGCCCCTTGATTTCTAATATATACATAAGGAGAATATCTTGGGAGAGGTACAGTAATTAGCTCATGATTCTAGAGCTGGTAGGTACCTCTTTCAAACCTGGATCTGCCTGATCCTAACACCTGCTCTTTTCCATTGTAACCAGGATTTTCAAGCTCTATTCCCTGCAAGTTGCTGCAGGGGGGTTAATAAATTCCATTTATGCATGTATAAAACTATTCAGAAAAAAATAAAAATGCATTCTAGAGACCAGTGACATATTGTTGCAATTTCTGACTGATTTTTTTAAATAACTGTTTTTGAACTTAAGACCTAAGTTCATTCTGTTTTGACTGCTTGCACTTGCTGCGTATTTTGGAAAGATGACAGAGAAGTGGTTTGAAAAATGGGTCTCCTAGGTAGGAGATGAACGGTTGACAGTTACTGGCCTACAAATTACTCTACTCCTTTACCAAGAGATATATTGTATAATGTAGAGCAAACATAATAAGGACTAAGCTGACAAGTGTAATAAAACATATGTAACAAGCATCATACAGCAAATAATACAGCATGGGTAAGCAGACTGTTAGGAAAAGGACTGTAGGGAGAATCAAGAGTAGACATCTTTTGTTTTTTATAGCCGTTTCTAAAATATTGCTTGTGTATTTGCTGGCATTAATTGCTTGGCAGTTGGGCAGCTATGTTCTATTTTCCCCCTCATCTCCCACCAAGTCTGTATTCCACACTGCTGAGATCACAGTTTCAAAGTACATATGTATGGGTTGGCTTTACTCAACTCCATGGACAAATTGTGCACTCCTAACTTTGACCATGTGCCCCAGAAAAGCTTCCTAGTTTTGAAGGGAAACCTACAAGGTGGCCACGCATCCACACCTACTACAGAAATGTGTACCATCTTTTCTGTGTCACATGCGCATATAAAAAACCTTAGACCCTGCTAATATAGTCAATAATGCCACCTTCGTACTTGAATAGCAGTACTTTCTGTTCAGATCAGCGTAAAAATTTTTGAAAGCCCAGGTCTTAAAAGGATGATTCCCTTGAAAGAACTGTATTCTACAGACTTCCTTTCAGAGGCATCATGGTGACATGAACCTCTTTAGCTATCATATATGTATTTTATGAGAGTATAGTTCAAGAATGTTTTCAGGAGAGACCAAGAGAAATGACTTAGACTGAACGTTTGCAGTTATGTAAACCTTGTAGGTGGATCGGAGGCTTCGGTGGGTAACCGCCAAGGGTTTCCCTTTCCAACTTTAAGATTATGCTCATCTAATCCAAATTCATTCTTGCAAGGTGTTATGTTACCAAGATTGCTGTTTGCTGCTTCTTCCTCTGTTTCTTCCATAGCAAATTACTGCCTGGTATGTCTCTGAAGATTTGGCGGCTGTATTTCATCATCACTTTGCTGTCAGTCACAGTATCTCTATAAAGGGAGATGGGTTCATTTTGTAGACAAGGAAGCAGAGGCCACCCTGAGGTTAAGTGGTTTGTCCAAAACATATGTGAACTATATAGCACCCAAAGCTCAATAGAGCTGCAGGCATCTTTCTGCAAATAAGAAGCAGTGCTCAAGAATCTAGGAGTTTTTAATCTTTGCCTTCCTTGGTATGATTTTGAGTGTGAATGTGTGTTGTATGCGTTTGAGCTCAGAGATTCTCTCGAATTCAACTTTGTATCTTGAGTACCCAGCACTGTGCTGGACACAACATAGGCAGTTATTAAATCCATGTGGCATGAATGAAAGGGTACCACGAATGTAAACTGGTATGGCAGAAGATAGTGGCATTTTCATTTTTAACCATTGTGGTACTATTTTCAGCTCCCCGTTCGGCCAACCCCATCTCCCCCAGCAAATCCTGAAATCCCCTCATTATTAATACACATGTGTATAACAAACAATGATCCTTACCTACACCTGCATCGCGAGAAGAACAAAGATTTTGGAAGTAGAACTGAATTTAAATCTTTGGGCATCTTTTGTAACTTATTTATGCCTCAACTTGAGTCTAACAACAACAAATGCAGTTGCTTCTGCCACTACCAGGGGCACTACTGGTATTTAGTAAGCACACACCTAGGGCCAGAGAGTGTGCGGGGGGTCTTACATGCATCATAGTTTTTCATCTGCACAACACACCGGGGAGGTGGGTCTTCGTATCTTCATTGTACCCTGGCTCTGAGACACTGAGCCTCTTGTCCGATGTCCCACAGCCATCAGGCAGAGCTGGAAGAGGGATGATGTCTGTTGTGAGTTCTCGGTGGTTGGCACTCTGTAACCAGTAGCTATTACAATGATGGTGATAATGCAGGAGTCCTTGGGGCACGTTACACAATGAGTGCACAGCATTTCAGTATATGTTTATGAGAGCATTCCCTCCCTGGTAACAAAGACAGTCAGCATAAAACTGATCTCTGCTTGAGGGGAGAAGAAACTTAAGGATGTGTTAGAAGGTAAGGATGTGGGAAGTGAACACATTATTCCAAGATTAAAATTGTCCTTTTGAGAATATACTCTTCAACATTCAGCTACGGGGGTGTATGAAGGTAGGGAACAGGAAACAGGCTAAGACACATTTTATCAACTCCTCAATTTACCCATAGTGTATCTTGATGTGCTAGAGTCTTGAATATTACAGAGAACAGGATGAAACATTCTTTCTTACTCTTCCCCTTAGAGAAATCTGTTGCTGTGTGTTCGGTCTTTGGGCCGAGTGTGGCATCCCACAGTGTTTCAGGGGAGAGCTGCCAGAAGAGAACAATAACACTAGCTGTGTTATCTGCTGACACGGAGGACAGATATACGCTTACAGCCTAGACTTGGCTTCTTGCCTCTTGTTAAGGCACCAAGCAGCTGGGCTCACTGACAGCCTCCCTGAGACACAGGCGCTTACTCCAGCACTATTTAAATCTCTCTATATGGTGTATTGCTTTGTTTCCTTCAAGCCCGTTATCTCCTTAATCTCACTTCTCATTTGTTTGCATCCCTAGCCTAAAGGAACAAGAAAATGAATTCATCAGAAGATGCTAACCCAGGATCTGCAGACCCCAGGTGAATAGGCTTCAGGCCAATCTGGAACCAAATCCCTGACCTCTCAAAAGATGAGAGAGATACCCAAGCACTGTTGATTTCTGGAGGCTCTAGGTAGATTAAAAAGTAAATATACCTAAAGAGGGTTAACAAAACAGTCATGTATTTCTAACAATTTAACATCATAAATTAACATTTTAAGCCCCAAAACATAAAGCAATACAACTGTGCAAAGAACAGGACACTTACAGTATTTATTAAACAATATGAATTCAGAGTGCATCTCAGGTGATGTGGTCCAATATGGGTCATGAGGTGAAGGTTATCTGGTGAATGTTTTATTTTTTCAATCCTCAGAGTGTGTCTGTGTGAGTGTGTATGTAATCTCATTTCAAAAAGAAGGTTCACTGTCAAAATTCAAGGAGTTCTGGGAATGTAAGTCTCTGCCCACATTGCTCCCTGGTTCCTCTTTTTTTTTTAATTTTTTTTTCAACGTTTATTTATTTTTGGGACAGAGAGAGACAGAGCATGAACGGGGGAGGGGCAGAGAGAGAGGGAGACACAGAATCGGAAACAGGCTCCAGGCTCTGAGCCATCAGCCCAGAGCCCGACGCGGGGCTGGAACTCCCGGACCGCGAGATCGTGACCTGGCTGAAGTCGGACACTTAACCGACTGCGCCACCCAGGCGCCCCTCCCTGGTTCCTCTTTTTATTCGGACCTTTCTGAGAGGCTCTGCCCCTGACGTTGAATGCAAACTTTTAGTCTTGTTTATTTATTTTCTAGATTTCTTAAGATTCTCCAGCCAGTCCATTATCCAAAAGAGGTTAAGAACTACCTGTCTCAAAAATAGCCTAACCTTTGAAACCCAGACCAATGAACAAAACTCCTCAATTCTTAAATTCAGAATCCTCTTATTTAAATGGTAAGATCTTTTGGACTTGCAATTTAACTGAATATTGAAAACTCTTTAAAATGACCTGCCATTTTTTTTCCCAAATGTGTAGACTTGAAATTCTTGTTTCCTTTATTTGCTTCCACTCTATCCCTATTCTAGAATACATGCACTTAAAAAAAAGGACACTGGTCATACTGAATTGGCAGTGGTCTAACCCTTCCTCCCCGCCCCCTACTCCACAGCTGTGTGACTTTGTGGAAGTACTTTCCCTCTCTGGTCCTCAGATTCCGTATCTCTGAGATAGTAATTCCTATTTCTCAAGTTCTTTTGAGCTTTAATTTTTTTTAATGTTTATTTATTATGGAGAGACAGAGAGAGCATGAGCACAGGAGGGGCAGAGAGAGGAAGAGGCACAGAACTGGAAGCAGGCTCCAGGCTCCTAGCTGTCAGTACAGAGCCCAACGCAGGGCTCAAACCCACAAACCATGAGATCACGACCTGAGCCGAAGCTGGACGCCCAACCGACTGAGCCACCCAGACACCCCTCAAGTTCCTTTGAGCTTTAAAAGGCTATGGTTTTTCTCATTCCTGTTCCCCACTTCCTGCCCAACTGTCCCCAAAATATTTTAATACTCAATCTCCAAAGTTGTTGTCATGGCGTATTGCCTCTTCTGTTAGAAATAAAATGAAGCATTTGCTTATTTTTAACTAGGACAAACCCAGTACTTAGTGAGCATAGACTCAGACTCATTTCTTTCTTTGTTCTGTTGGCAACTAACTTTTTATTCTGTCATCATGGTGAATAGTGTGTGTCTAATAATACTTAAACCAATACAAAAACTTTAAAATAAAGAAAAAAAATCTAACTTTTGGCTCAGGTTAAGTGGTCAATTACAGATCTGCACTGATAGTTTATAGACACTAGATGGCGATACAATTGCACCAAATAATAAACATTTCCTTGATTGGTCCAGCATTAAAATCCCAATGATTGAGGCCAGAACAGGTTAATACATTAGTTAAAGGAAAAAAGTCAAATATAATCAGGTGCTGGAGTGTTAGCTAACATTCTGAATGTGTTCAGTAACCTGATACTTATTGAAAGAACAGATTGTTAAACTAGAAATTAATTTATCCTGCTGTTGAGTCTATCTTTAAGCTACTTCTCAGGGCAAGAGTTGGCAATAACACATGATCCCTTAAAATGTATCTAATTCATACTTTTGTCTCCATTTTTGGTTTTCATTTTTTTAAAGTAGCAATTATTTGGGATGGAGTTTGCCTCACATATATTATTCATAGATGAAATGCTATATTCTGATTAGGAGTGTAAGTCCTAAGACACTGGCATTTTAAAGGAGAAATGGCCGACTTACTGTAAGCTGTTGGCTGGGCCATTATTGACTGGCGGGATCGACTGGAAGCACTTTGTTAGTGGATTAGGTTGCCCTGGAAATGCCTTCCTGAAACTATAATGATGCACTTAAGGAAGCCCTCTGGGACCTGAGTAAAATGTCTCTTAGCCGGGAGTGTCTTCCCCTGAAGTCCTCTTGGGATGAGTTGGGAGGGGGCTGGGGACGTCCGAAGAGATGCTCAGTAAAGAAACAGCCCCAGAAAAAGGTTGCAGGTAACAATTTCTATCAGGTAAGCGAAGATAATGACTTACTGATGTAAACTGTGGGCTTTCTGAGGGTATCAGTGCCTCATGCATGCTTTGGAAAGAGCATGGATAATTCCAGAGAGATTGTATTTATTTATTCATGCTGGGCAGGTGTGTGGGGGGGAGAGGGATGGAGAAGAGGGAAAAAAAAAGAGGGCATCTGAATGAGGACATGGTTTAATCCCCTTTGATTTTAAAGAAAAGCCACTTTGTACCTTGATTATTGGGGTTCATTTGGTGTGCTTTTTTTCTTTAAAAAAAAAGCTTTTAGAGGGGAAATTTGTCCTTCAGCAAAAATTCAGTGCATGTGCAAAGATTTGTTTGTGGATTTCCAAATGCATAATCACTTGTGTTTATGTCACCGCTGGGTTGGGGGGCTTATTTCTGGGGAATGGTGGTGGCGGTGGAGGTGTAAAGGCGGGAAGAAAAGGAAAAGCGAAGGCCCTTGCAAACTCCAGACTCGCGGACAGGACGCCCAGGGAAGTGGTTGCGCGGCGGCGCCACGGCGCCGCGTCCCCGCGTCCCCGCCCCAAGCCTGGAGCTCGGGAGTCGCGTGCTGTGGCCAGTGCGCAGCGTCCCCGTGCAGTCCTGGCGACCTGTCACCGAGGACGACGTGACTCGGAGCTTCCTCCGCTTTCTCCAAGCCCTATTCCTTTAAGATGATGTAATAGTCATTTCCCTGGATGGTATCTTGCCTGCACTGCTGAAACAACAGCATCCGAACTGCACTGGGAACTGTGGAACCACCCAGCTCCGCCGCCAGCCGGAGAAGCCCGAGCTTGAGCCCCCCGCGGCCCCTCCGCGCTGCGGCGGCCGGGCGGAGCGGCTCGCGGCGGTTCCCAGCGCCTCCCACCTGCCTGCGAACATGGGAGTCCGTTTGCCCTTGCCCGGCAGGTGGGGTGGCTACCTGGGACCCCAGCAAGGCATATCTGTCTTTCTGTTTCTGGGCTTTCTGAAAGGCTTCTAAGTCCCAGTACCTTTTGCAACTCTTCTTTTGTTTTAAGGATTCTTTCTAAAGGTTCTCCCCCACCTTTTTTTCCCCCACCCCACTGGAGAAGCTTTGTCTGGATATTTTTCTCTGCCTCGCTTCTTCAACCTAACCACCTCTCATCACGCTTTAACTTTTTTGTGACTTGTTTCAACTTGGGATTGGGAGTGAATACATACCTATATACATACATACAGATACACATTTATATAAATATTTATATATATATATAAATATTATTTTCTAAGAGCACATCTCTCCTGCACTTTTCATTGATACCTCTATCCTTTACCTCTTCGGGATTTGACAAGCTCCAGATGGTGGCTGTGGATTCTGACTGCTTTGCAAATGGGTATTTCTTCACAGGAGCTGGGTTTTCAGCACTAAGGTAAGTTCTGAGACTTCTTGCTTTTCCTGATCAGCAGGGAGGAAAAATCCCCTTTTAGAAGTTGAAAATCTTGTATCCCTTTTTAAGGCAGAAATACAAATAGAAATATTTTTAACGATGATTGCTGGGGACAGAGGCATATGAATAAACATGTAGACACAAAATAGCTTGTGAGAAGCCATGATTTAGTTGAATGGCTGAAATCAGTAGTTCCAGGGCTGCTTATGTCAAATAATCTCTCCCTCCCTCCCTCCCTTCCTCCCTCCCTTATTCCCTCCCTCCCTCTCCCTCCCTCTCCTCTCTCCAGCAGTGTCTCTTTTTCTGACTCATGCTGGGTTTGAGGAAATAATTTTCTCTCTTTTCCTTCAGACGGACCTCTGAGTAACTGGGGACTTGGCCTGCCTTGCCTACTGAGCTTGGGGCAGATGCTCCACATCTGAGCTTGGGGCAGATCGGATGGAGATGAGTTGATTATATTCTATGAAGTAATAGCTCACCACCAGCCAGGGTTTAAACTACTTTTGCAGCATCACTTCACCTGTGGACTCTTCTAAATTTTGCTTGCTTGGGGAAAAAACTGGGGTAAGAGAGAAGGTCATTTTTAAGAAGTTAGCATCCTTCTCCCTCTTTGACAAGTTGATGCAAAGGATAAGGCTGTGACTCCATTGGATTGCGCCTTCAAATCAAAATAGGAGAAGCAAAAGAAGACAGGGACAATGGCTTTGAGTGGAAACTGTAGTCGTTATTATCCTCGAGAACAAGGGGCTGCAGTTCCCAACTCCTTCCCTGAGGTCGTGGAGCTGAATGTTGGCGGTCAAGTTTATTTCACCCGCCATTCCACATTAATAAGCATCCCTCATTCCTTCCTGTGGAAAATGTTTTCCCCAAAGAGAGACACGGCTAACGATCTAGCCAAGGACTCCAAAGGAAGGTTTTTCATTGACAGAGACGGATTCTTGTTCCGTTATATTCTGGACTATCTCAGGGACAGGCAGGTGGTCCTGCCTGATCACTTTCCAGAAAGGGGAAGACTGAAAAGGGAAGCTGAGTATTTCCAGCTCCCAGACTTGGTCAAACTCCTGACC
The DNA here is from genome assembly GCF_014898765.1 of Herpailurus yagouaroundi. Taxonomy (NCBI): domain Eukaryota; kingdom Metazoa; phylum Chordata; class Mammalia; order Carnivora; family Felidae; genus Herpailurus; species Herpailurus yagouaroundi. The sequence goes on along the minus strand of NW_024412377.1, from coordinate 120,379,438 downwards.
CCTGATGAGATCAAGCAAAGCCCGGACGAATTCTGCCATAGTGACTTTGAAGATGCCTCCCAAGGAAGCGACACGAGAATCTGCCCTCCTTCCTCAGTGCTCCCTGCAGACCGCAAGTGGGGCTTCATTACTGTGGGCTACAGGGGGTCCTGCACCATGGGCAGAGAGGGGCAGGCAGATGCCAAGTTTCGTAGAGTTCCTCGGATTTTGGTTTGTGGAAGGATTTCTTTGGCAAAAGAAGTCTTTGGAGAAACTTTGAATGAGAGCAGAGACCCTGACCGAGCCCCAGAAAGATACACCTCCAGATTTTATCTCAAATTCAAGCATCTGGAAAGGGCTTTTGATATGTTGTCAGAGTGTGGATTCCACATGGTGGCCTGTAACTCCTCAGTGACAGCATCTTTTGTCAACCAATATACAGATGACAAGATCTGGTCAAGCTACACTGAATATGTCTTCTACCGTAAGTACAAAGGGTTCTTTCTATTTTTCACCTGTATCAATTCTCTCTACAGATGTTTGTTTGAACGTTCAGTCAGTGTCTAAGGAATACTCTGGGTTTTGTTTGTCTGTTTTTGTTTTTAAACTCCTGAGGTATAGCTAGAATACTAGAGGCTATAATTCGGGTCTCATGTCTAAGCAACTCTCATCTGTTTTATCAATGACATCACAGAATATTCAGAGGCCTCAGAAATCACAAGATGCAAATGATACTGGTTTAGGTGATATGGGGAATGAAAGCAGACATGTATGTCTGTTTGCCAGATATCGAGTTGTGAGGATAAGATGATGGTTAGAACTTGGCTGTTGGTCCACAGGAGACTGGCAGACTCAGAGTGAATGTGGTGGTGCTGTCCATTCTTTTATCGGAACTTTGGGATCTGTAAAGCCAGTTGCTGGAGACTTGCTTTCCTTTAGGGGCTTTGAAAACACAAATGGATTTAATACCAAATGATGTGGTCTTGCTTAGATAGATGGCAGTATAGACTGATAAAAAGACCCCCTATCTGCCCCACCAAGTCTGAAACTTGCTTTTATAGGCTTTACAAATCTATCTGATTCTTTAGCATTTTGTACTGAGACTTGAGTTGCACTGCAGACTTCATTGTACTGAACTTTGTCTAAGATCCGTCTAAAAGGAACTAGATCTTTGAGAATTGTCAATCACAAGCAAGTATCTCCAGACAGCTGAGGTGATAGAATTACTGACATCAAAGGAAATGGGAGGGGGTAAAAGGAATGGAAGCAGTTGTTCTGAAGCATTTTAAATAAGCACTTAGAGGTCAGTCCATTTGCTTAAATGATGACATAAGGTACACATTGCTTTGTTTTATGAAATGGCATTGTTCTAAATAAACTTTAAGCCTTGATCTCTGGAGGGGGAACAGTAAATCAGTCTGTAAAGTTTAGTGCTTGATTTAACAGTTGATTTTTAACAAGGCCTGGGGGTTGGGTGAAGAGAATTTCATAAGAAATGTTTCCACTTTAAAATTCAGTTTCCTCTTATTTTAAGGTAAATCCATAAATTTGGGGGATTAAAATGTCTATTTCTTTTTTAAACGTAAAAGTATGACTGAATGTCCTGGACTGATTTTTGCCTACAGTTGTGTTTATTCATGTGGAGATGGTTCTGGGAACCCTGGTTAAAGAGGCTAGTGGCAAGCTGAGTTGTTCTGTGCTGGGTTATGGCACATTTGATTTTTAGAAGTGAGGACACACGGATTGTGTGGAAAGGACAGCCTGTGGAGAAAAATGGAATCAGCTATCAGTTCAAAAACATATTGATGTGTAATAACAAGCATTATTTGGTCCAACAAACCTATCAATGGCCTTTATCTATAATCTATATCTTCCTCTCTGATGGAGCTTAGTCACCAGATACCACCCCACGGGTGGTGAGATAAGACTCTAGCTTTTTAGCCTTCTATAAAGGACTCTGACATTATCTGTAATTCTATAGAACAAATATCTCTTCCTAACTTTTTGGAAAAATGCATCTTAGAAAGAGTTCAAATCTAGGTTTGTGACATTTACTTTGTTCTCCAATTTCTAATATTTGAAAACAGCATCTTAAGAAGCTTTAGGCAAGTAAATGAAAACACACCCACCATAACCATCTCAAAAAAGACCACATTAGATTTCTATCACTTGCTCATCTAAACGAAACCCAGAAATGTATTTGCCTGCTAGCTCAGTGACATTTGTGTGTTCATCAAAGACTCATCCGTCTAACACTATGTCCTCTGTAAATTGCTCTGAACAGGTTCTGCTCTGCTGATCATATAATTGCTTCCTTCTTTGTTGGGTTTCTGAGAGGTTGCTGAGGAACAGTTTGCTCTTCATCACTAATGGACAGGCTAGCACAAGCACAATGCAACTTCATATTGCACAGTGTATATATCATATATGATATACTTCCCTTTGTATGTAACATCCAGAGCTAAGTATTAACTCTTCCTCTGTCTTAGGACCAATAAAACTGACAGCTGGCTTTCTAGGGTGCATAACAGCTTCTGTGCAGACGCTTAACCATAATTATTTAATTAGAAGCTGCCAACTGTGCCTATATAAGCATTAATTCATCAAGCTGTTGTGCTTGGGTTAATGGGCTGAAACTATGGGAGGTGCTCTAAAGCAGGAAGTTGACTATGCAAAGATGCTCTTCATCCAGCATCAGCCCTGCCCAGCCCTGCCTAGTGCTGCTTAGCCCTGCCTAGCACTGCCCAGCACGTAGCTCCGGTGTGCCCTGTGTGAGCAGAGCACTTGGAACCACCACCTGAGAGACTGAAAGGGGCAGCATGTGTCCCCAGGAGCACCTCCACATCCTTAAAAAAACCCAAAAAATCAATCAGCCAAACAGCAAACAAAAAAAGATTCTCTTTGAGAGAAACTCAACATGCTCCTAGGTTTTAAAAAAATTGTATTGTATACACAAACTCCTTAGATCCAAAGAATTAACTCCAAACAATCAGACACTTCTAATAACCCAGGGATAATACAAAGTCATTCTTCCTGGTTCCATAACACAATAAAAAGTGAACAGTGAGAAATGAATACATTACATATGCTGGCTGACAGTCATGGGGGAGATCCCTTTCTTTCCCTGTTTGCCCTATTTTCTTACAAGTTTTCCAAGGGGAAATTGAAAGACCAAAATCTCCCTGTCAATTATTAACAAGTTAGATTCTTGTCTTATTTAATCTTAATGTAGACCTAGAATTGATGGTCAACATCAGGTAGACTGAGTGTTTAGTTAATGGAGAACCGTGAACAATTAAAGTCAATAGGTGTTTGTATGTGTTGAAGAGGGTGGTAAGAAATGTGTTTGTCTGCATTGCTTACACACCAAAATATGATATGTGAGATGCTATGGATTATGATTCATTTATCCCCAACTAGGAAAGTATGATTGATGTAAGAGCACAGAAAAGAAATGTCTAGCTAGGATTCCCTCACAAAGCATTACAGATATGTCCTTTGTTTTTTTCTTTTTTTTTAAATTTTTTTTCAACTTTTTTTTTTTTTTAATTTATTTTTGGGACAGAGAGAGACAGAGCATGAACGGGGGAGGGGCAGAAAGAGAGGGAGACACAGAATCGGAAACAGGCTCCAGGCTCCGAGCCATCAGCCCAGAGCCTGACACGGGGCTCGAACTCACGGACTGCGAGATCGTGACCTGGCTGAAGTCGGACGCTTAACCGACTGCGCCACCCAGGCGCCCCATGTCCTTTGTTTTAAAACAGTGATAAGGTAACTTTCCTTCTCTCCCACCCCACTAGGTGAATAATTACCTCTCTTTTCTCTTCAAGCATTACATAGAAGGCAATAACACAGAGAATGCCTTTTTGACTCACCTGTAAATGTAATGGGAGCTCAGTAATTTGGAAAAGAAAAGTCCTGATTTTGAACCAGAGATTCAGGAGCTCTTCACACCACTTAGGAATGAAATCACAGGTGCAGAAAAATAAATGAACCTTTTAGTTAGGCCATCTTCCAATGCCCAAGAGTCAGAAGATTGTTGTCGGTTGGAGAGAACTATAAACAAATTTTAAAATCCTACTCATGAGTGAGTTCCTTCAGATAAATGCCTGAAACACTCAAATTCAAAGGAATTTGCCTCTAATAAAACTGTGATAACATGACAAGTAGGGAGTTTAATTCATAGGATGCTACTTCAAAAACATTCACTGTGAGGTCTGTGAATTATAGTAGAGACATCAACTCATCACCTTTTCAACAAATTGCTGCTTGTCAGTGTGTTTTAATCTTTCATCTCTTTATTTCCTTAAATTTAAAGTGTCGTTTCCACAAAACTCTCTAAATGGCTTTATGTACTGTTAATCTTAAAAATGAAGCTGGCAGTTATTTTACCAGCAACAATGGGTTTATTCAGGAATAATAGAGAATTGCAATTCAGGACAAGCAAGCTATGGCAAAACCATAGGCAAACTCAAGAACAAAGGAGAAAAATTATCTTTTATAGAAGGGAGGGGTGGGGGTGGGCATTTGAGAAGGGCTGTTACAAACAAAAAACCCATTGGAGTAAACTAGGGGTTCTCAGTATAATGGCTTGTCATTGGCTAATTTGTGACAATCTCTTATTGGCTGGGGCTTTTGCCAGGGAGAGTAGAAAATGTTTCTTTCCTCTGTAGGATAGTAAAACAGTATGGACTTGCAAGGTCCATCTCTTCCTGTTGGGTCTGCAATTGATGACAAGTGTTTAGGTGTGACAGCTTTCCATTCTGGGATCTGGATTCCACTTTAAATGAGCTTTCCTTTTGTAAAATTTTCACAGCACATAGAACTTCAGGGCTGTTGACTGAGACAGGGTATTGGAGAAAAGTTAATCAGAAAGTGATTACTCAGAATTCAACTGTATGACCTTGTATTGGGAAGAAATATGTGGTTGTGGCCACCGTGAGTAATTTACCCAACATTGACTTTGGAAAGCTTCAGTAAGAGGGTTTATTCTTAACAGGTAGCAATGCATCTATCCTGAAATTATTCTAGCTCTTTTTCTACTGGTTACTCAAAAGATACCAATGATAACTTTTGTTTTATTGCCCAGAGAGATATGATGTTGTCACGTTCAAAACGAAGTGACAGAGCAATGTAGTCAAAACTGTGAAGGATTGGTCTTTACTACCACCTACCTCTCCTCTTTCTGTGTTGTTTTGCTGTCTTCTCCAGCTTAGATACTCTCTTTTGGTCCTGTTTTAGTCATTCCTGCCTTCAAGTTATTTCTCTCCATTGTCAGTAAAAATTCTCTTCTGCCATGTATTTAGAATACTTCTAGGGCAAGGTGTTACTTTTCTCAGGGGTTTTGGTACACAAGAAACCCTTTGATAGTTGTAGATCAGGTGACTTTGCATCTTGAAGAGAGTGCTCTTAAGGCGTGAGGTTTTTTAATGTATAACTTAAAAATATAGCACAATTTAAATATAAGGCTTTATCACGAAGTCAAAGTTGACCCATGTGTGGGCAGATATGGAATGGTAATAGTGATGGCAAAGGGTAGGTGTATGGATGTAATTTTTAAAAATCTCTTTAAGGTGCTGTGCTCTGAGCATTGGTTTCAATATAACAGTGATATAAGCATGCTAGTAAAATATTTTCTTACACTATTTTCACTTTCATGCCAAACAAGATATGTCACTTGAGCCCAGCCCCTTGTGCAAATTCAGGTACCTTCTTCCTAGGTCTGTAGCATCACTGAATGAATTTGGCAGCAAAAGAAGTGTCAGTATGTGGGCAGAATGGGGAGGTCTCTGAGACTGCCCTTAAGTAGTGTCTCAACATGTTAAAAAATATGTATATATTATATGTATATTTATAAATATTATATTTATTTTATATATTTATATATAATATTTATAAATAGATAAATATTTATAAATATTTATTATATATTTATAAATATTGTAATATATATATATATATATGTAAATGGAAAGAGAAGACCAAATATGTTCCTGACAGCCTAATGAGGTTAACATTGTATCAAAGAAATTAGAAATGGAAATAGCTGAGAATGTGCCATTTGGAACACCTCCAACATGAATAATGGAGAGAGTATGCATCCAATATACAGAAGAAAGTTCTTCAGAAATGGACATATGGATGCTCAGTTTCTGCATCATAACTATTGTTCTGGTTCTTTGTTCTTTGCTATGGCTTTCCTCAAATGCTGTATTTCTTGGCAAGTCAGTTACAAAAACTTCACGCAGAAATTTTCAGATGCATCCAAATGTAGACACCAAGTTCCAATAATTACAATTAACATTGCAAGAGCAATCTTGTATTATAGATATTCATACCTACTTTCCCTTCTGTCTGCACTGCGTTATTTTGAAGCAAATTTCAGACATCAATCATTTCATTCATCCACAAATACAATACTGTATGTTTCTAAAATAAAATGAAAATAAAATATAACACAATACTGTTATCACAGATAAAATTAGTAATTCTTTAATATCATCTAATATCTAATTGATGTTAACACTTCTTTAATTCTCTTACAATATTTTTTAAAGTTGGCTTCTTGAGTCAAGATTCAGATAAGGTCTATTGTCTTTGCTACTTTTTTTTCATTCAAAATTTAAAAAAAAAACCTGTATTTAAACCATATGCAACAAAGTAGCAAAATGTATGTATTAAATCTTTTTTTTTTTTTTTTGAGAGAGAGAGAAAGAGAGCGTGAGAGTGAGAAAGTGAGAGAGAGGGAGATAAAGAGAATCTTAAGCAGGCTCCAGCCCCACTGATGTGGGGCTTGATCTCATGACCTGAGATCATGACCTGAGCCAAAATTAAGAGTCAGAAGTTTAAATGACTAAGCCACCCAGGTACTCCTTAAATCTCTTTTAATCTCTCCTTCCTCCCTCCCTCCCTCTCTCCGTTCCTTCCTTCCTTCCTTCCTTCCTTCCTTCCTTCCTTCCTAGTTCCTTCTTCCCTCCCTCCTTCCCTTCCTTTCTGTTTGTTTGAAGAAACCAAATTGCTTGCCATGTTCAATATCCAGCATTCTGGTTTTACTTATGCATCTATATGATCTTTGTGATTTCATTAAAACATTTTTTTTCCTGAACCTTACATTTTCTGTGAATTCATTAGATCTGGACTCTAGATTCTAGTTTCTAGAGACTAGGTCAGATTCAAGTTCAGTATTTCCATCAAGAAATCTTAATAAATGATGACAAGTCCATTTTTTAAATTATTGAAGTGTAATTAACATACAGTGTTACATTAGTTTCAAGTTTACAACATAATGATTCAACAGTTTAATACATTACTCAGTGCTCATCATAATAAGTATACTCTTAATCCCCTTTATTTCACCCAAGGCAAGTCCATTTTTAATTTTTAATTGCTTTAGAAGGCAGTAAAAGAAACCCTTATTTTTCTTTCTAGTAATTTAAGAACTATTTAATGTTCCATTATTGTTTTTATCATTAAAATGGGCTAATATCATGGGTGCAATGAGCTTACTGAGATGTACAGTGGGTCCCATAGACTGGGAAGAGGAATCATTTTGGGTGAGAAAGTTCCTTTCCTGGCTATTCACATTTTATATTCTTGGATTCTTTCAACTGTATTGAACTCCACTTGAACTCATCATTTGTATTCCCCCAAACCTGTTCTCTTCTTGTGTTCCTTATCATAGTAATTGGCATCATTAGTTACTCATTCTCCCAGGGGAGAATGAAACCTGGGTGGCATCCCTGACTCTTCCTTCTTCCCAGCATATGGCAAGTTCCTTTGGTTCTTCTTCATCTCGCTCAAGTCCATCCATTTCTTTCTATCACCACCGATGCTACCCTGGTCCAGACCACCAGCACTGCTTTTTGTTGCTTCTTAAACCTGGGAGCTTCCGAGTGAGATGAAACACTGTCATGGGGCTGACATGGGGAGCCTGATATGGGGCTAGATCTCACGAATCGTGATACCATGACCTGAGCCGAAATTGAGTCAGATGCTTACTCGACTGAGCCACCCAGGCTCCCCAAAATGAATAGATTTCTGCATCCATCTGCCAAATCTTAAAAGTTTATAAAGAGGCCTTAATGGGATTCAGTGACATAAACCATCCAGATGGTCTCAACACCATATCACTACCTCAAGCCTGTGTCCTTGGAGCACCTTCTGGGAGCAGGGAACGCCAGCAGAAAGCACATTCCAAGGACAGGGGAGGGTGGAGGAGCTTCTAATTTGCCTGGGTCCAGCTCATGTGTCAACCAGTGGCTACGTCCCCTTGATCACCTCTCCCAACACTTTTCTAGACTACTACAAAGAAACTTAAATTTTCCTCCCTACCTCAAATTCAGTGTAATCCCCTTTGGATCTCTTCTCCCTGCTGCAAAAATGGTGAGATTTCTGAAATGTGAGTTTGACCATGTCATTCCTGCTTAAAGTTCTTCATTGCCTTACAACTGCTCTTATAAGTTAAATGCAAACTCCTTACCAGGAATCACATCTCTTTATGAAATGACCACTGTTTCCTTCCTCAGAATCTTCTGTTGACATCCTGCCCTTTGCATTTTTAATATCAGCTATACTTGATTTCTTTAAGTTCCTGAATGCTGTTATATACTTGCTTGGGTTTTTTTTTTTTATTTTTTTATTTTTAAAAATTTTTTTTGAACGTTTATTTATTTTTGAGACAGGGAGAGACAGCATGAACGGGGGAGGGTCAGAGAGAGAGGGAGACACAGAATCCGAAACAGGCTCCGGGCTCTGAGCTGTCAGCACGGAGCCCGACGCGGGGCTCGAACTCACGGACCCCGAGATCATGACCTGAGCCGAAGTCGGATGCCCAACCGACTGAGCCACCCAGGCGCCCCAATACTTGCTTGGTTTTGTATGTGATGTTCTCTATGCCTGGAATTCTGCCTCCATCTGCTTTGATGAACTACATCTTCAGGTCCCAATCTAAAGATTATCTTTTCTGGGAAGTCTTTCCTAGTCTATCGTATCTGGATTGGGGGTCCCTTACCTTTGACCCGAGGACCTTATTCTCCTTTACTGTGGCACACATAATATTGTATTATAATTGATTATTTAATGGTGTCTTTAACATTACCTGTAAACTTTATGAAGATAGGAGTTGTATCTGTCATGTTCGTCACAATACTTGGCACAGTATCTGGACTAAATGTAGGTCCTCCACAAATATTTTTCAGAAGAATGAGAAATAGATGCCCCCTACAGAGTTCTATTATGGTCCCAGATGCTACTGTTTGCATATACCATTACATTATCTCTTTACAGAACAACTAAAGAACAGCGATGGAGTGATGATGCTTTAAATAATAACCACAGCATTTCCAAACTTCCATTAAGTGCTTTGGGCACTCAGATAAGCACTTTACATACAAATTGGAAATCTTACCAAAAGATTTGCTCTTAGCACCTGCACCCACTGAGATGCTAGCTCAAAGGGACTGAGAAAAACACTTAGCAGCAACAAAGGCTAATGTGATCTCCTTTTAGTTGGTTCACCCAACTAAATTGAAGCAAATTGAAGGTGGGGTGTGGCCATGGTTTAAGGAACAACCTAGGAGGGACTCGAGATTCAAAAAAGTGCTTCAAAATAGAGAAAGTAGCTCCAGTAGGAAGAGAACTGTACCAGAATGCAAAGAATGTTATGAGACCAACAGGTTGTCTTCTTAATTCTCTGACCACTAAGGTATTCCATTTCCTCCTCCCTGCCTTCGTAGGCAGCAGAACATGGTAATTAAGGGCCTCAGTTTTGAGGTCCAGACTGCTCGAGGTTGAACCCCTAGCTATTGGGATCCCTGGCAAATTATTTTACTTCTGTGCTTCATTTTCCTCACCTGTAAAATGGAGGTAAAGACAGTTCCTGACTCATAGAATCGAATGGGTTGCTATATATAAAGCGCTTATGACAGTGCCTGGCACCCGGTCAGTGCTGTGAAAGTGTTAGTAATTACCAGGATGGCTGTATATACTGGACGGAGGAGACACAGTTGCTTTCTTTAAATAAACCACCTGATTCTTTCTCATACTCCCCTTGGACACTTTGCCCAGTATGTTGATTCTATGCATTTTGAGACAATCAAACAAACACATCCACAAATATTTTTAAAAAGGAGATTCAAATTGTGCATTTTACTTGAATCTGAATAGGTATAAAAGGAAACACCCCAAAAGCCTTCAAATTCTAGTAACTCTTTTCTTCCCCTGGCTATTCCATCATGGGAGTCATTAATAGTGCCTTTCCCTCCACCTTGTTTTCAACTTGTGGCTTTTCAGAACCTAGGCTGATATGAGGCAGAAATGAAATTTAAGAATACGACTTAAATTATATATTCAGTCACTGCAGAATTAGAATAACCTTTTATGAATCTCAACCTAGAGAATATTCTCCTTCATGGTGACAGAAAATGGTTATTGAGCATTCCACTGACAATAGGATCATTCAAATTGCTCCAAAAAAAGAAAACCAGACATTTCGCTCCACACTGAGTAGCTGAGCTGTGTGGCATTAAAAAGAAATCGGAGCATTAATGCAGGGCTGTTACCGTGTGACCTGCTCATGGGAAGAAATTGATACTTTCCACTTTCATTCATCAGTCACATTCCAAAGTAGAAAATTCATACCATTTTCCCACCCCAATTTATACTGATCTTTTATTCTGGGTGTATTTAATATAAAACAACTGTGAATTACTTCCATTGATGAAAATAGAAGGCAACCCATTATACACAACTTGATGGCTCACATAATATGACTGGGGTTTTGGGGCACCAGGGTGGCTCAGTCATTTAAGCGTCCGGCTCTGGATTTCGGCTCAGGTCATGATCTCATGGTTCGTAGAATTGAGCCCCGTATGGGGCTCTGTGCTGACAGTGTGAAACCTGCTTGGGATTCTCTCCCTCCCTCTCCCCTGCTCTCTTTCTCAAAAATAAATAAATAAGCTTAAAACAAAAATAGATGCCTTGAGGTTCTTGCATATTGTGTTTTAGACAATATTGTAGACTGTCCAGGTCAACAGTACTGGGCAGTGAAATAGAGAAAAGGGGAGGTGGGGTCTAGTAATGGTGACTTTCCTGTAAAGGGGATCCTGGAGCAGCAGAGACTTTCAGGGACTGGGATAAGAGCAAGGGGTGTACAGATGTTAGAGTTGCAGAAGCATACAATTAAAACCACGGGGAGACTTGAGACCGGGGGAAGTGTTACAGTTCTGAAAACCCCCTAATCAGAAGGAGAGCTGGCCTATGATACAAAGCACAACAAACACTGTTTGGGAATCATGGCTCATTGTCTTACAGCATAAGTATTTAGTTATGTCAGGTGGAAAAACTTTCCTGTGGGCATTGTGCTTGCAAATTTGCACTGGAATGAAAATGGAAAATAGGATTCAGTTCTCATTAATTTGCTTTCTAGCCAGTGAGGTGAAATATCTTTGTTTCTTTAAATAGAGGGATACCTGTGTGGAGCCTTACAACTTGCTAAGCTGCGATGAAATAGAAAACTGTCAATTTTGATTTGTGTAAGAAAAGTATGCATTAGAAAATGAGCAGTTTTGCTTGGCTTTTCTCAATAAGATAAGCCTGTGGCATGGAGCAGTAATGACTAATGATATAATGTGTGATACTTTCAACATTATAAAGGCCCATATTGAATGCTCAATAATGTAAAATATTTGTTTGAAAAGATCTGATGGCTTCACACTTACTAAGGGACTGTTTTATATCAAGTACTTTTGTTTTGGTAGAATTGTCCAGTTGAGATGGATAGAAAATATCATATCTGTAGGCAAAAAAAAAAAAAATTTGATAACTTCATTCACAAAGTCCTCATGCTAATGATTTTCTAGTACTTTTCCACAATGTGCCAGGGAAGTGATTCACAACGTGCACAAGCCTCATTGACTGGAAACTGCCGGTCCTTCAAACCTTCTTTCGTCTGCATCCTTCCATACAGACAAGGCATATAGTGAACCATAATCTTTTTTTCTAACAGATCTTGACATCCATTCATCAGAAGGGTCTTCACTAATAGGCAGATTTAGATCTAGCTCCAAGTTACTTATACAAAATTCTGTTCTCTGTCTTCTGTCTATGTGAGTAAATGCCAAGCACTGTGACCTTGCTATGCCCTTCGCTTTTGTGTATGTTAGGGTCTTAGACATCTCTGCAATTATTGGCCCTTATAATTCTTCCAGAAATATTTATTGAACACCTACTATGCACCAGAGACTTCATGCAGTTCCAGGGATTCGCCTGTAAATAAGAAGCACATGGTCAATGCTTTCATAGAGCATATGGTTTAGGGAGAGAGTAGACTAGTAAATGGGCAATTTCGATCTAGTGTGATAGGGAAGTGTAGATTGATATGAAAATAGAGAAGGAGCTCCTAATCTGAACTTGGAGTGTCAGGAAATTCAACCAGGGCTTATTTTAATGCTTGAAGAGGAGAAAATGTTTAAATCTTTAATGCATTTGTTGACTTTAAGATACTAGCTGGCTGATGGAGTCATAAAAATTACATCCTAGGATGGCTTCACAGAACCTTAAGATCACCAGCAATCATTTCCGTTCTCATCAGAAAAATCTCATTAGATTTTTTCCAGAGATTGCTGTGTGAGTGATTTTAGTCAGTCCAGGAACCACTATCATAAAAACACTCTTCAATTCTCTTTTCCATTCAACCCTTTGTCTTACAAAAGTGTATGTGCAAAATCCAAAGCCAGATGATAGCCTCAGAGGACTAGCAATTGACTTTAAAGGTACTTTATAATTATGTCTACAGTGTCTTTTTGTAATGATAAATGTCATCATTATTATTTTAACTTTAACTCAGGATTGCTGACTTAACTTTGTCAATCTCATGCATGGCTCAATTTCAGTAACTACCACAGTGTGAACACATAGGAGGTGATCATAAGCATTTGCTGAATTAATGAATAAATTCATAACACTACATTTTTAAATAAAGAAAATGTGAAGTATAAATGAATGAAATTTGCTTCCAGTTTAACTTGACATTTACTTTTAACCACAGGTGCATTCTATAAGACACAGTGAGCATGTGGTTGATAAACTGACAGCATTAAGATCTATCCAGATAAAAATCTTAGTTCTGTCACTTTCTAGCAGGGCATCTTTGGGCAAATGTCTTACCCTCTTGACACCTCAGAGCACTTATCTATAAAAGGGGAACAAGGAAACTTCTCTGTTGACAGTGTTGCGAGGATTAAGCCAGGGTCATACCATCTTATTAGCTTGGCTCCTTGGTAGCCATGTCCATCTCTAGGCTCTTTTAATTCATCTTACAAACAGATGTGTTTGGACCTAGAAGAAGAAACTGAGGGAATATGGATTCATTAGGACTGATCCTGCTCACTATCACAGCGAAAGTTAAGCTGCTACCCACTGGTTTCACATTGGACTATTACTACACACACTTCATGAACTTAAAGGAAGGAAAAACACATCCCATAACACACGCTCTTATAGTTCCCTTAATATGCTCACCACTTCGCCCCCTCTGAAAACACTTGTCCAGGGGCACCTGGGTGGCTCAGCTGGTTAAGCATCTGACTCTGTATTTCAGCTCAGGTCATGATCTCATGGTCTGTGAGTTCGAGCTCCACATCTGGCTCCATGTGGAGCCTGCTTCTGATTCTTTCTCTCTCCCTCTGTCTCTGCCCCTCCCCTGCTCTTTCTCTCTCTCAAAATAAAAAAAAAAAAAAACTTTAAAAGAAAAAACAAACAAACAAACACTTGTCCATCCACAGAGCTCCATAACACTGGCCTTTTGGCAGTTCTTTCTGCAGGCCAGTCTGTTTGCCACCTCAAGACACTACACTGGTGTTGCCTCCCTTCTAATCCTTGCCTTTCTGAGTCCTGCTCATCCTTCAGTCAGGCTTTAATGGGTTTTCCTTGGAGAGGCTTTCTGTTACCATCCCAGCTGAAGCAGAAGACATCATCATTCTCTATTCAGCACCATGTTTCCAGCATAGCACTGTTCACATGTGTAGTTGTCTGCTTGATTTACTTACTTATTCTCTCTTTCTCTCTCTGTCTCACTTGACTGTAAGCTTCATGATAGCAGGAGCTCTCTTGCGTCCCTAGCATGTAGCACAGTGTAGGGACTCAATACGTTGTATTTCCTCTATCCACTTTACCCCACCATGTAAAATTATAATAGTAGGGTTCCCTCTCATGGTGAAGGCAACTGATGATATAAATATAGTGCATGTGGTATATAAATAATCCATGACTAGTAGAGTAGAAGTGAATGAAGGTAAAAGAAGAAGGCAGCAAATGTAAACCCAGAGAGATTGGATAACAGATGTAGACAAGATTGGAAACTTGCTTTGATGAGTTCTTTAGCCTCTCCAGCCCTCAGGTACTGCAGCTGTGTAATGGGAATAGTGGACTTCATTGTTTCATAGGACACCAAGTACTAAATAATGTGACACCTGTGAAGAAGCTATATAGCTGAATGGATGTGTGCAATGAAGGCAGATTTTATCTTAGCTTGAGTGAACATCAGGAGAATATCTTAAGAAAAGGTAACTATACCCAAGAGAAGAGAGATTAAATCTGCTCATTTGGAAAAACTCTTAAGGCATTTAGATATGAATAGTCAAAATGTGCAAATGAGTTTTAATGGGACTTCAACAAATTAGTATTCTTATTGTATAAGGCTGAGTAGCATACAGTCAACATATGGGAGGTGGATATTCTGATCCCCACTTGTGTAATTATCATAGATTTATGGTATGAAGATTCCGGCCAAATGGACAAAAACAAATCCCCTTTGGAAGCCCCATAAACTGTCCTGATGGATAGGAGCTTGAAGTGTCTTTCACACCAGGGAGAGTACCAACTTGATTTATAAAATCAGAGCATCCTCGGAAATGGGGGATCTTCTGATTCCATGCTTCAGTTTCCTCTCTTTGAATCTCCAGGCTTTAAATGAAGTCCTAGGTAGAAGCCAACACACAGAATCTTTTAAAATGGTGTCATTTTGATTTAAGTGAGAACTGGTTGTAAGACCATTTCCCCTTTCTGCTTGTTTTCTTGGTGGCCCTTGGGGAAGCACCAGGAAATCTAGGGCTCAGTGTAGCTTCTGGAAAAACCATAATCCAGACACCCTAAACAAATGGTAATTTTCATCTTTTGAAAAATTGTCTTTTTACATTTTTGATCAGGTTCTTACCGTGTACTTTTTTAACTTCTTTCATTTTCATTTGACTTCTGTTTCATTCTGAGGACAAATGTAAATGAAGGATGAACTGAAGAAAGGCAATTATTAGAAAAAGTAAAGAGCAAAAATAAATTAATTTTGCCTTTATCTTTGATATGTCACAGAGGAAGTTACCGTAATTTTCTACTATAAATTTTTGTGTAACAACACAAGCGATGGGACTTATTGAAAGAAAGCCTGGAAAAGAGTTTTTACAACAACTTTATATGCTTCCTACCTAGTAAGTTTGGAATTGTTTTCTATATTGTGAATAAAGCATAAGGTTAGCATATTATTCTATTATATCAATATAATGTATATTTTCTCCATTGAGCCTAAGGGGCTATGGTAAAATCTCTGGGTAAAATGGTGCTTTCTATCCTGACATGAAGAATTAATTGTAAACAAAAATTCTATTTTGAGGGTGTTTGGAAATAATACCTCACACCAGCCATATTCTTCTGTATAAAAACAGCAGGAAACTTTCTTTTTATCATAGCTATATTTTCATATTGTTTATAGTCTGTGATTTGCCTTGGTAATTTGCTTCCTTTTATAAGAAAACAAGTTTTCTTCCCAACAACCAGATGCAATGCAATCAAATAATTGTTATCTTAATTTGCTGCTAAAGTCCTCCTGAGGAGAAAGAAAGAAAGAAAGAAAGAAAGAAAGAAAGAAAGAAAGAAAGAAAGAAA
>NW_024412377.1:120312422-120363516 GCF_014898765.1 Herpailurus yagouaroundi | reverse complement strand
AAAGAAAGAAAGAAAGAAAGAAAGAAAGAAAGAAAGAAAGAAAGAAAATACAGGTATGCAGTGACGTATATTTGAACTCAGAGGTGTTAACAATAATCATAGCTATCCTTGATTGAACTCTATATCAGGTTCACATCAAGTGCTTCTCATTTAATCCCCTAGAAAACCCTAAAAGTAAGAAACTGGGGCTCAGAGAGGTTCAGATTCCTCAAGGTCACTGTTAGTGGCTGCGTCAGAATTGCAGTATAGGAAAACCATGTAGTGTTAAGTTTCAGAGAAGTTCATTTGTTCATAATAAGAATAGGGTGGGGGTAGACTGATGGAGATCAAGGGTGGGTGGGGCACATGGGTGGCTCAGTAGGTTAAGGGTCTGACTTCCACTCAGGTCAGGATCACAGGGTTCTTGAGTTTGAGCCCCATGTTAGGCTCTATGCTGACAGCTCAGAGCCTGGAGCCTACTTCAGATTCTGTGTCTCCCTCTCTCTCTGCCCCTCTCTTGCTTGAACTCTCTCTCTCAAAAATAAATAAACATTAAAGAAAAAAAAAAGGGGGGTGGGTGATGAGGCTGAACATTAATTCCTCTACCTCTCAGACCCAAGTTGCTGCTGTGGGATGTAATAACTGGGACAAGCAGAATCAAATCCCCAGTTGCCCCAACCCCAGTTCTGGCACTCTTCACCATCATGCCATACCACAGAGGTACCAGATGGAAGTGCTATCTTTTTTGACTGGCCAAAAGTAGCTCTTCAAGGGAACCACCTCCCAAGATTGAGTGAGGAAGTCACATCCAGCCTCCAGGAGGAGGTGGGATGGCAGAAAGTGCTGGACAGGGATAATTGCCCTTTCTCTTTCCCTTTCAAATTTCAAGCCTTAGGAACACGACTTCCCCCATGATACTGCTTTAAAAAAATTAAACCAGATTGGGCTGAAATCTGCGAATCTGTCCTCAGTTACCCACACAGAACTTCTGGGACACAATCTCTTCTCTCAGAGACTCCTACACAGCATTATTTTTAAGAATTTGATTTCCTAGGACCACAAATATGAAGAAGCACAAGATTTCATAGTACAAAAAGATGTCAAAAACATTTGAAATGGAATAGGAAGAATTTATCCTTGTCTTCCTAAATACCTAAGCACACACACACAAAAAAGTACATATACACATGTATAAAATCTTTAAGTGTAAAAAAACCCACAAAGGCATATTAGCAGTTTCTCATTCTAGAGTCACTGGCAAACCTGAGATGAGTGAGGTAGTCATAAACAAGATTAATCCAGATGCCTTGACAGGCATTGTTGGTCCCCAGAGAAAAGGCACACTTGGACATGAGCCTATGACAAACTCAAAACTCTGTTTAAATCATATATACTGAGGGGCGCCTGGGTGGCTCAGTCAGTTAAGTGGCCGACTTTGGCTCAGGTCATGATCTCGCGGTCCGTGAGTTCCAGCCCCGCATTGGGCTCTGTGCTGACAGCTCAGAGCCTGGAGCCTGTTTCAGATTCTGTGTCTCCCTCTCTCTGACCCTCCCCTGTTCATGCTCTGTCTCTCCCTGTCTCAAAAATAAATAAAAACGTTAAAAAAATTTAAATCATATATACTGCAGCTCACCTAGTTATTCATTTGGGAAAAGTTACTTAAGAATATAATTGTAGGGGCACCTGGGTGGCTCAGTCGGTTAAGTATTTGACTCTTGATCTCCACTTAGGTCATGATCTCGTGGTTGGTGGGATTGAGCCCCGCATCAGGCTCTGCACTAAGTGGGAAGCCTGCTTGGGATTCTCCTTCTCCATCTCTCAAAATAAACATTTCAAAAAATAATATAATTGTGGTTAAGTATTTTATACTAATAAACTTTGTATTACCTTAGAAGCTTGGCCCTATGTATCAGCAAGGTTATAACCAAAAACTAAAAAGAAACATCAATTCTTGGTTTTAAAACCAATTGACCTTCCAAATCTTGATGAAAATCCTAGAACCCTAGAAATGGGGGCATATTAAACTCTGGTCTTCCCCATCTCTTATAGCTTTTGTTTTACTCCATTTAACTGTTTGCTCTTTTCTAACATTAATTACATATGCCACTGACTGAGTCCAAATCATACAGCAAAGACTGTGATAAGTGTTTGTAGATATTACCATGTTCTCTCTGCAGAACAATCTTAGGGGGTAAGGATTATTTTTTTCCATGTTACAGATGAGAAAACTCAGATGTAGGGAGATCCTTACCCAGGTTTGCAGCTAGTGGGTAATAAAATCAAGATTTAGACTCTGGTCAAGTCTGTGTGACTCTAAAGACTGTGAATGCTTTTTAATTGCTAAATTACCTTGGATTGTCCATATAGTACAGATCCTTCCTATAGAGTGAAATATAGAAATTAGTAATACAGAAAGTGATATCAAAAGGATTTTTTTTAAAGATGGTAGAAGAAACAGTATATTTGTATGCTGATAGGAAGAATTCAGTTTTTAGGGAAAAATAGACAATACAGAAGAGAAAGGAGAGATAGCTGGAGTGAGATACTTAGGTAAGTAAAAAAGTAATGGGATTGAGGGCATAGAGTTGATCCCTTTGTTATGAACCTTGTCACTTCATCCAGAGTAATAGAGTGTATAAATATTAATAGATATAGTAATAATAAATGTCTACACACATACTTGTACACAAATAATATATGTATTAATATATATTAATATAATATATGTTATATTATATATTACTGTATATATTTATATAGTAAAAGAACATATAGGTACAGACATGGTTGATGTGCTTTGGTGGGAACTTACTGATGTTCCTTTGGGTCATTTCTATTTGTTCAGTAAAATAAGTAGCTTTAAGACTGAGGATGGGGAAGGAAGTATTTGAGGTTTGAAGAGAGAAAATACACTATAAAATAGTTAACCAGGACTCTGGGGAGTGAATGAACTAAAGGAATGTATTACTCACTGGGAGCATTAAGGACTCACTTGAAGCAAGTGGCCATGAATTTAATTTTTTTTTTTTTTTAGTGCTTATTTATTTTTGAGAGAGAGAGAGAGCACGTGCAAATGAGAGAGGGGCAGAGAGAGAAGGAGACACAGAATCTGAAGCAGGCTCCAGGCTCTGAGCTGTCAGCACAGAGCCCGACGCGGGGCTCGAACCCACGAACCATGAGATCATGACCTGAGCCAAAGTCAGACGCTTAACCAACTGAGTCACTCTCCAAGTGGCCATGAATTTAAAGTGAAATCATTCAACATGGTTTTATATTTTTCTCCAACTGCATAGGTGCAGGTGGGGAGCAGGCCCAGATATGATCCTAACCATTGGATGTGAGGTTTTGCAAAATGGGGGCAAAAGAGTTGGAGATATAGGCAGGAGAGTTATTAAAACAATTGAATTATTAATAATAAAATTATTAATAATACAATAAGGTAAGATACTCAATGAGGACATGATGGAGATAAAAGATAATGAAAAGGCGTAAGATCAAATGGGTTGATTCCCTGTGGGATCAAAAGGTTGTTGGGATCTACTATTGGAGAAAATGAGCTGGAAAAACAGGAGGAGATGGTGTTATGTGTGAAATTGGGCTTACAGAGAGTCAGGCAATGATAAGGACTCAGTTCTGGCCATGACCATGAAAGCACGTGGCTGAGGGAGAGTGGAAGATGTGATTATTGTAAGAGAGCAGTTGGGAGTATTCAATGATCATCTTGAAAGCAAAGAATAATGTTATTTCAATTTCATAACAGTCCTATTATCCTAACTGTAGGAAGAAAAATTGAGGCTGGGAGTTGGTTATTAAGTCCAAGATTCCAGTGCTAGGAGGCATTTGCATTGGGATTTGAATCTAGTGTGTAAGACTCCTGTCTCTTACCCACTGTGCATGGTGGCTTAGGTATGGAATGTTCTCTGCCTCTATGCCATGGCTGAAGGGGCTGAAAATTTTCAAATACTTTGTGTCATTTGCCTACCAAATCTGTCATTCACCAACATGGATTTGTTAAGCACCTACTAAACACCAGTGTGCCCCACTGTTCCATATGCAGTGCCACAAGGATGAAAGGAATTATATGAAATTGCAATTGAAAATTCAGTTGCAGCTGTATTATCATCCATGCCAGTAAGAAAGTACTTGAATCATTATTTGACTATTTTATTGTATCTTGCCCTTATTAGCTTATAAAAAATGAGTAGAGAGTAGAAAATGAAAGTGCTGATATTGGTGATATGAAGCATATATCTCATAAATTTAATATAATTGAGACAAAGGTGGAAATCTTTAGGCATACTGAAAGAGGAAAAGAGCCTCAAGTGGATATCATTGGATTTAAATCAGTTGAGTGAGTTTTCAGTTAGGAATGAAAAAAATCAAGTTAAAAGAAAAGGTATACAGTGTGAGAACTGTATTTCAAAGATACTGTCCTTGTTTGGGAATGTCTATCATGTAAGATGCCTATGTTTTGATTTGTGCAACAAGGTCTTTATATATGACTAAAGGGATATGTTATGTATGAATATATGGAACACTTATAATATAGAATGGATATAGGTATTGGGAAGAAAATAGAAGAGGAAATATTCAATTCAGTGTGGAATGATCAAGGATGTCTTCCCTGAGGTGGCCTTTTTTTTTTTAATTTAATGTTCATTTTTGAGAGAGAGAGAGAAAGAGAGAGAGTAAGAGTGGGGTAGAGGCAGAGAGAGAGGGAGACACAGATTTTCAAGCAGGCTCCAGATGACAGATGACAACTTGGAGCCTGACTCAGGGTGGAACCCACAAGCTGTGAAATCATGACCTGAGCCAAAGTTGGATGCTTAACCTACTGAGCCACCCAGGTGGCCCTGAGGTGGCCTTTTTTTTTTTTTTTAAATGTTTACTTATTTATTTTGAGAAAGAGAGAGAGTGAACACGAGTAAGTGAGGGGCAGAGAGAAAGGGAGAGACAGAATCCCAAGCAGGCTCTGAGCTGTCAGCATGCAGCCGGACATGGGGTTTGAACTCATGAACTATGAGATCAGGACCTGAGCCGAGACTAAGAATCAGACACTTAACTGAATGAGCCATCCAGTGGGATTTTTAAAAGCAAAGTCATAAGGGCACATGGGTGGCTCAGTCGGTTAAGTGTCTGCTCATGATCTCATGTTTTGTGAGTTCGACCCTGCATCAGGCTCTGTGCTGATAGCATGGATCCAGTTTGGGATTCTGTTTCCCTCTCCCTCTGCTCCCCCTGCCCCCCACTTGCTCTCTATCTCTCTCTCAAAATAATAAAAATAAACTTAAAAAATTATTAAAAAAATAAGAGCAAAGTCATAAAGAATGAGGAGCTTATCAGGCAGATAATATAAAGAACGACGATATAGGCAGAAGGGCCAACAGATGCCAAGGCATGGAAATGAGGTTGAATATGGCTTGTTTTCTGAACCTCATAGTTGGAACTTAAGGGCAGGGAGCAGACAAAGTCTCTGTCTTGAGAGCTAAGATAGAGCAGATGGTGAAGGGCTTTATATGACATGCTAAACTACTGGACTTTATCATGGATGCTGGGGAGACTTGTAGGTACCAAGGAACCACAAAACATTTTTATCAGTGTCTTCTTTTGTTTTTGTTGTTAATATAATGTTAGTTAAATTCACATCACTGTTGTTTGGTGCTTACAGAACACTTTGTGATATCTATGATCTGGGGTATACTTTTTTTGGACCATTGTCATACATTTCTTCCTTTCAGCTATTTGGCTTACTGAGTCTCTTCATTCATGTATTTAGATAAATATTTACTGAGCACCTACTCAGTACCAGTTATGTTCTAAGTAATGGATTCAGGGTGAATATAGTTACTGCTCTCATGATGCTTATATTCTAGTGGGGATATAGATTGATAGGTAAATTCATATGCAAATTACATGTTATCCTAAATTGCTACTTTATACTAATATTGTTAATTTCTTTCCTGTGACTCCTCTTTCTTTCTATTCTGTAATCTTGTGATAGAGACCATGGTATGTATCCCTACAATGTAGGTTGGAGGAGCCAAATAGTATAGGCTTAAATCACTACCCATGAATACTGTCTATATAGGATGCGAATTAGGCTGAACTATGAAGTTGAAAAAGTCCCTCCCTATCCTCTGCTATACCTTCGTTGCTGTCTGGTATCAAGAGTGGTCCAGGGGCACCAGGGTGGCTCAGTGGGTTGGGCGTCTGACTTTGGCTCAGGTCATGATCTCACAGTGTGTGAGTTGGAGCCTCACATTGGGCTCGCTGCTGTCAGCCTGTCAACACAGAGCCCGCTTTGGATCCTTTGTCCCCCTCTGTCTGCCCCTGCCCTGCTTGCACTCTCCCCCAAATTAATAAATATTAAAAAAAAAAGAGTGGTCCAGAAATGGAAACACCACAAAGGAAGGACAAAGGTTTCCAATCATATCATTAATTCATCATTAAGAAGACAGAACTAGTCTCAAGTTTTCAATGTTCTCTTTACTTGATGGTTTAGCAAAGGATAGACTATTATTCCCTTGCAAATTCATATATGTGGTCTATAAGATCACTATTTTTTTTAAATTCATGTTTCAAATTTCAGATAATCTCCTAATAATACTCAAATAACAACAATAGGGGCGCCTGTGTGGCTCAGTTGGTTAAGCATCCAACTCTTGATTTCAGCTCAGGTCATGATCTCACTGTTGTAGGTTCGAGCCCCACATTGGGCTCCGTGCTGTCAGTGTGGAGCCTGCTTGGGATTCTCTCTCTCCCTCTCTTTCTGCCCCTCCTCCACTTGCACATGCTCTCTCTATCTCAAAATAAATAAATATTAAAAAGAAACAAATAACAACAATAGTATTTTAGAATTGTTGCTAGTGAAAACAATAGCAATAAATAGCTAATACATTCTGAGCGCTCACTTGCTATATATATTATATCCACTATCTGAATACTCAAAATGTTGGGCTCAAAGTGCTTAGGCAGCTTTCCTCAGGTGGCACTACTAGTAAAAAAGCAGAATTGGGTTTCACACCTGAGACACGGGTTTTTTTCCTAGAACCTGGGCTCTCAGCCTCTGTGGTATGTGACCATGCTGCCAGAGGTCCAAGCTACCACGTGGTCTTTTTCCTTCTGGAAAATGAACATCTTTTGATGGAATCTAAAATAGATTCCTCCCTTAGATCTAAGGCAGATTTTGTCCCTATGGGAGATTCTGCCGTGTTTCAGGCAATAGAAACATAAAGCAAACCATGCATATAATTTAAAATTTTCTGGTAGCTACATGAAAAAAAAAAGTAAAAAGAAAGAAGTAAAATTAATTTGAGTAAAATATTTTATCTAACCCAATATATAAAAAAATTATCATTTCACTATATTTCCACATATTTTTCATTCCCTCAGTTTTTGAATTTAAAATAATTAAAACCAAATAAAATTTATTATTTTTTGTTTGTTTGTATTTGTTTTTGTTTTTTTATTTTATTTTATTTTATTATTTTTTTTATTTATATATGAAATTTATTGTCAAATTGGTTTCCATACAACACCCAGTGCTCATCCCAAAAGGTGCCCTCCTCAATACCCATCACCCACCCTCTCCTCCCTCCCACCCCCCATCAACCCTCAGTTTGCTCTCAGTTCTCAACAGTCTCTTATGCTTTGGCTCTCTCCCACTCTAACCTCTTTTTTTTTTTTTTTTCCTTCCCCTCCCCCATGGGTTCCTGTTAAGTTTCTCAGGATCCACATAAGAGTGAAACCATATGGTATCTGTCTTTCTCTGTATGGCTTATTTCACTTAGCATCACACTCTCCAGTTCCATCCACGTTGCTACAAAAGGCCATATTTCATTTTTTCTCATTGCCACGTAGTATTCCATAGTGTATATAAACCACAATTTCTTTATCCATTCATCAGTTGATGGACATTTAGGCTCTTTCCATAATTTGGCTATTGTTGAGAGTGCTGCTATGAACATTGGGGTACAAGTGCCCCTATGCATCAGTACTCCTGTGTCCCTTGGATAAATTCCTAGCCGTGCTATTGCTGGGTCATAGGGTAGGTCTATTTTTAATTTTCTGAGGAACCTCCACACTGCTTTCCAGAGCGGCTGCACCAATTTGCATTCCCACCAACAGTGCAAGAGGGTTCCCGTTTCTCCACATCCTCTCCAGCATCTATAGTCTCCTGATTTGTTCATTTTGGCCACTCTGACTGGCGTGAGGTGATACCTGAGTGTGGTTTTGATTTGTATTTCCCTGATAAGGAGCGACGCTGAACATCTTTTCATGTGCCTGTTGGCCATCCGGATGTCTTCTTTAGAGAAGTGTCTATTCATGTTTTCTGCCCATTTCTTCACTGGGTTATTTGCTTTTCGGGTGTGGAGTTTGGTGAGCTCTTTATAGATTTTGGAGACTAGCCCTTTGTCCCATATGTCATTTGCAAATATCTTTTCCCATTCCGTTGGTTGCCTTTTAGTTTTGTTGGTTGTTTCCTTTGCTGTGCAGAAGCTTTTTATCTTCATAAGGTCCCAGTAATTCACTTTTGCTTTTAATTCCCTTGCCTTTGGGGATGTGTCGAGTAAGAGATTGCTACGGCTGAGGTCAGAGAGGTCTTTTCCTGCTTTCTCCTCTAGGGTTTTGATGGTTTCCTGTCTCACATTCAGGTCCTTTATCCATTTTGAGTTTATTTTTGTGAATGGTGTGAGAAAGTGGTCTAGTTTCAACCTTCTGCATGTTGCTGTCCAGTTCTCCCAGCACCATTTGTTAAAGAGACTGTCTTTTTTCCATTGGATGTTCTTTCCTGCTTTGTCAAAGATGAGTTGGCCATACGTTTGTGGGTATAGTTCTGGGGTTTCTATTCTATTCCATTGGTCTATGTGTCTGTTTTTGTGCCAATACCATGCTGTCTTGATGATGACAGCTTTGTAGTAGAGGCTAAAGTCTGGGATTGTGATGCCTCCTGCTTTGGTCTTCTTCTTCAAAATTACTTTGGCTACTCGGGGCCTATTGTGGTTCCATATGAATTTTAGGATTGCTTGTTCTAGTTTTGAGAAGAATGCTGGTGCAATTTTGATTGGGATTGCATTGAATGTGTAGATAGCTTTGGGTAGTATTGACATTTTGACAATATTTATTCTTCCAATCCATGAGCAGGGAATGTCTTTCCATTTCTTTAAGTCTTCTTCAATTACCTTCATAAGCTTTCTATAGTTTTCAGCATACCGATCCTTTACATCTTTGGTTAGATTTATTCCTAGGTATTTTATGCTTCTTGGTGCAATTGTGAATGGGATCAGTTTCCTTATTTGTCTTTCTGTTGCTTCATTGTTAGTGTATAAGAATGCAACTGATTTCTGTACATTGATTTTGTATCCTGCAACTTTGCTGAATTCATGGATCAGTTCTAGCAGACTTTTGGTGGAGTCTGTCGGATTTTCCATGTATAATATCATGTCATCTGCAAAAAGCGAAAGCTTGACTTCATCTTTGCCAATTTTGATGCCTTTGATTTCCTTTTGTTGTCTGATTGCTGATGCTAGAACTTCCAGCACTATGTTAAACAACAGCGGTGAGAGTGGGCATCCCTGTCGTGTTCCTGATCTCAGGGAAAAAGCTCTCAGTTTTTCCCCATTGAGGATGATGTTACCTGTGGGCTTTTCATAAATGGCTTTTATGATCTTTAAGTATGTTCCTTCTATCCCGACTTTCTCAAGGGTTTTTATTAAGAAAGGGTGCTGGATTTTGTCAAAGGCCTTTTCTGCATCGATTGACAGGATCATATGGTTTTTCTCTTTTTTTTTGTTAATGTGATGTATCACGTTGATTGATTTGCGAATGTTGAACCAGCCCTGCATCCCAGGAATGAATCCCACTTGATCATGGTGAATAATTCTTTTTATATGCCGTTGAATTCGATTTGCTAGTATCTTATTGAGAATTTTGGCATCCATATTCATCAGGGATATTGGCCTGTAGTTCTCTTTTTTTACTGGGTCTCTGTCTGGTTTAGGAATCAAAGTAATACTGGCTTCATAGAATGAGTCTGGAAGTTTTCCTTCCCTTTCTATTTCTTGGAATAGCTTGAGAAGGATAGGTATTATCTCTGCTTTAAACGTCTGGTAGAACTCCCCTGGGAAGCCATCTGGTCCTGGACTCTTATTTGTTGGGAGATTTTTGATAACCGATTCAATTTCTTCGCTGGTGATGGGTCTGTTCAAGCTTTCTATTTCCTCCTGATTGAGTTTTGGAAGAGTGTGGGTGTTCAGGAATTTGTCCATTACTTCCAGGTTGTCCAATTTGTTGCCATATAATTTTTCATAGTATTCCCTGATAATTGTTTGTATCTCTGAGGGATTGGTTGTAATAATTCCATTTTCATTCATGATTTTATCTATTTGGGTCATCTCCCGTTTCTTTTTGAGAAGCCTGGCTAGAGGTTTGTCAATTTTGTTTATTTTTTCAAAAAACCAACTCTTGGTTTCGTTGATCTGCTCTACAGTTTTTTTAGATTCTATATTGTTTATTTCTGCTCTGATCTTTATTATTTCTCTTCTTCTGCTGGGTTTAGGCTGCCTTTGCTGTTCTGCTTCTATTTCCTTTAGGTGTGCTGTTAGATTTTGTATTTGGGATTTTTCTTGTTTCTTGAGATAGGCCTGGATTGCAATGGATTTTCCTCTCAGGACTGCCTTCGCTGCGTCCCAAAGCGTTTGGATTGTTGTATTTTCATTTTCGTTTGTTTCCATATATTTTTTAATTTCTTCTCGAATTGCCTGGTTGACCCACTCATTCGTTAGTAGGGTGTTCTTTAACCTCCATGCTTTTGGAGGTTTTCCAGACTTTTTTCTGTGGTTGATTTCAAGCTTCATAGCATTGTGGTCTGAAAGTATGCATGGTATGATTTCAATTCTTGTAAACTTATGAAGGGCTGTTTTGTGACCCAGTATATGATCTATCTTGGAGAATGTTCCATGTGCACTCGAGAAGAAAGTATATTCTGTTGCTTTGGGATGCAGAGTTCTAAATATATCTGTCAAGTCCATCTGATCCAATGTCTCATTCAGGGCCCTTGTTTCTTTATTGACCGTGTGTCTAGATGATCTATCCATTTCTGTAAGTGGGGTGTTAAAGTCCCCTGCAATTACCACATTCTTATCAATAAGGTTGCTTGTGCTTATGAGTAATTGTTTTATATATTTGGGCGCTCCGGTATTCGGCGCATAGACATTTATAATTGTTAGCTCTTCCTGATGGATAGACCCTGTCACTATTATATAATGTCCTTCTTCATCTCTTGTTACAGCCTTTAATTTAAAGTCTAGTTTGTCTGATATAAGTATGGCTACTCCAGCTTTCTTTTGGCTTCCAGTAGCATGATAAATAGTTCTCCATCCCCTCACTCTCAATCTAAAGGTGTCCTCAGGTCTAAAATGACTCTCTTGTAGACAGCAAATAGATGGGTCTTGTTTTTTTATCCATTCTGATACCCTATGTCTTTTGGTTGGCGCATTTAATCCATTTACATTCAGAGTTATTATAGAAAGATATGGGTTTAGAGTCATTGTGATGTCTGTATGTTTTATGCTTGTAGTGATGTCTCTGATACTTTGTCTCACAGGGTCCCCCTTAGGATCTCTTGTAGGGCTGGTTTAGTGGTGACAAATTCCTTCAGTTTTTGTTTGTTTGGGAAGACCTTTATCTCTCCTTCTATTCTAAATGACAGGCTTGCTGGATAAAGGATTCTCGGCTGCATATTTTTTCTGTCTAGCACACTGAAAATCTCGTGCCAACTCTTTCTGGCCTGCCAAGTTTCAAAAGAGAGATCAGTCACGAGTCTTATAGGTCTCCCTTTATATGTGAGGGCACGTTTACCCCTTGCTGCTTTCAGAATTTTCTCTTTGTCCTTGTATTTTGCCAGTTTCACTATGATATGTCGTGCAGAAGATCGATTCAAGTTACGTCTGAAGGGAGTTCTCTGTGCCTCTTGGATTTCAATGCCTTTCTCCTTCCCCACTTCAGGGAAGTTCTCAGCTATGATTTCTTCAAGTACCCCTTCAGCACCTTTCCCTCTCTCTTCCTCCTCT
Organism: Herpailurus yagouaroundi; assembly: GCF_014898765.1. Taxonomy (NCBI): domain Eukaryota; kingdom Metazoa; phylum Chordata; class Mammalia; order Carnivora; family Felidae; genus Herpailurus; species Herpailurus yagouaroundi. The sequence goes on along the minus strand of NW_024412377.1, from coordinate 120,351,466 downwards.
GGGATACCAATTATGCGAATATTATTTCTTTTTAGTGTACCACTTAGTTCTCTAATTTTCCCCTCATACTCCTGGATTTTTTTTTATCTCTCTTTTTCTCAGCTTCCTCTTTTTCCATAACTTTATCTTCTAGTTCACCTATTCTCTCCTCTGCCTCTTCAATCTGAGCTGTGGTGGTTTCCATTTTGTTATGCATTTCATTTAAAGCGTTTTTCAGCTCCTCGTGACTGTTCCTTAGTCCCTTGATCTCTGTAGCAAGAGATTCTCTGCTGTCAGCTATACTGTTTTCAAGCCCAGCGATTAGTTTTATGACTATTATTCTAAATTCACTTTCTGTTATATTATTTAAATCCTTTTTGATCAGCTCATTAGCTGTTGTTATTTCCTGGAGATTCTTCTGAGGGGAATTCTTCCGCTTGGTCATTTTGGATAGTCCCTGGCATGGTGAGGACCTGCAGGGCACTTCCCCTGTGCTGTGGTGTATAACTGGAGTTGGTGGGCGGAGCCGCAGTCAGACCTGATGTCTGCCCCCAGCCCACCGCTGGGGCCACAGTCAGACTGGTGCGTGCCTTCTCTTCCCCTCTCCTAGGGGCGGGATTCACTGTGGGGTGGGGTGGCCTGTCTGGGCTACTTGCACACTGCCAGGCTTGTGATGCTGGGGATCTGGCGCCTTAGCTGGGGTGGGTAGGCAAGGTGCACAGGGGCAGGAGGGGTAGGCTTAGCTTGCTTCTCCTTAGGTGATCCACTTCAGGAGGGGCCCTGTGGCAGCAGGAGGGAGTCAGATCCGCTGCCGGAGGTTTGGCTCCGCAGAAGCGCAGAGTTGGGTGTTTGCGCTGAGCGAGCAAGTTCCCTTGCAGGAACTGGTTCTCTTTGGGATTTTGGCTGGGGGATGGGCGGGGAAGATGGCGCTGGCGAGCGCCTTTGTTCCCCACCAAACTGAGCTCTGTCGTCCGGGGGCTCAGTAGCTTTCCTTCCCTTTGTCCTCCAGCCTTCCCGCTTTCTGAGCAGAGCTGTTAACTTATGACCTCCCAGCCGCTAAGTCGCGCTTGCTGTCGGAACACAGTCCGTCAGGCCCCTCCGCTTTTTGCAAGCCAGACTTGGGGGCTCTGCTTGGCTGGCGAGCCGCCCCTCCGCCCCGGCTCCCTCCAGCCAGTCCGTGGAGCGCGCACCGCCTCGCCGCCCTTCCTACCCTCTTCCGTGGGCCTCTCGTCTGCGCTTGGCTCCGGCGACTCCGTTCTGCTAATCCTCTGGTGGTTTTCTGGGTTATTTAGGCAGGTGTAGGTGGAATCTAAGTGATCAGCAGGATGCGTGGTGAGCCCAGCGTCCTCCTACGCCGCCATCTTCCCTCCTCCTCCAAAACCAAATAAAATTTAAAAATTGAGCTCTTCATTCACACTTGCCATCATTTAAATGCTCAGTAGCCACCTGTGGCTAATGGCTACTGTCTTAAGGAAATGAAGCTTTAGAGGGTTCCATTTTAACCTCAAGTTAGGAGCACGTCAGTAGCTCATTCGGTAAAACTTCCAACCCTCAGGTCATGATCTCAAGGCTAGTGAGTTCCAGGACCGATTTGGGCTGTGGGCTGACAGCTCAGAGTGGGGAGCCTGTTTCGGATTCTGTGTCTCCCTCTCTCTCTCTGCCCTTCCCCTGCTTACACTCTGTCTGTCTGTCTCTCTCTCAAAAGTAAATAAACATTAAAAAAAATAACCTCAAGTTAAACATCAAGTTGCTCAGTAACATTCTGTACAGATTCATCAGTAGACCCTGAGATTTTGTAGTTACTTTTTTAATGCACGGTTAGAAACATGGAAGCTATTTCAGGCAGAGCAGGTGTTTTCCATTCATTGTAGAATTGTGTCTTCTAGAATTTGATAAGTGCTTTGTAGCTATCTGCCATATTTCCAGCTTGAGTGAGCCTCCAGGCTCATAAAGGAAACCATATCAATGGTTAAATAAAAGAAAGTGATGTCAGTTGTGAAAGTTAAAGTTGAAAAAAAATTTTTTTTTTTTGTTCTTGTAGGCATAGGTGGAGGTGCAGGCTGTGATCTTCATCATTTCCCTTCCATCTCCGAAGAAATTCTGATTCTATCATTTAAAATTAATTACTTTATTATGTTGAAATCTACATTGTGAGGGCTTGATACCATCAGGGTCGACTCTGTTTCCATCTGAGTTTTACAACCTACAGGGAGTCTAATCTATCAGAGCTTCCTTCCTAAGCTGGGGAAAGAGACAAGGAAGAAAGAAAAGATACCTGAAGTTTGCATGTCAGCCCTACTCAGAGGTCTTTTTTCTTTTCCCATCCCATCCCCCCTTTTTTTCATTTTATTGAAAAAAAAACACAAAGAGTTTAGTGATAATGGCTTCCCCTGCTGTCCATCATAGTCCTGTCCGCAAAGGACTGTACTATTACATTATTTGTACATTAAATGGAATTCATTGTTAAAACCAGGTTTTTCTTGTTTTACACTTTAGATCTTCCATAAACAGTACAGATAATGAACATAAAAGAACCCAGCTTACCTAGGAAGATAAGGCAAAATTGCCCAGGTGTTTGAATTGTGCTGGCCAGTTTTATCTGGTAGTGATAAATCCTCTCCAGTTCTGGCAGTCAGTGCTGGGGGTGGGGGGGATGAGGAAGAATTAAAACACACTAATAGGTACCCCCCTTTAATGTCTACAGTATCTATTTTACACATAGGACCACATAGTATTTATTAGACAAAAGTCTCCAAGGTTTGAAACACAATTATAATAGTTTCTGCTTAGGTAAAAATAATAAATAAAATTAAAATAAACAGTAGGAGATGATCTGTTGCAAAGAATCTAATCTTCAATTATTATATTTTGCTTTTGTACAGAAGCATTTACATTCCCTAGTCATCTGATGCCAAACAGGTGCCATATCAGCAGCCAAGTCTCAGCAATGGGAAGGAAATGAGTTTTTTTGCTTTTGATGTTGCCTTTGGATGTTCCAAATCAAGTCAAGATGAATTCTTCAAAACTCCCTATTTGATAGGGACTCTGGCCATTTATCTCTAAAACTGGTGCTCACCAGCCTCATTCCACAAAAGAAAGTTCAGATTTTAACTCTCTTGTGAGAAATGTAATATATAAAAGCTTCACACATTAATTTTTTAATTCAGTCTGTCTTGGTTGAATCACTCATATTTCCCTTGTATTTCTTCTCTATCCTGGAGATCACAAGTTAATTGGGTGACCTGCTGAGCCTTTTTTTTTTTTAAGTTTATTTATTTTGAGAGAAAGAGAGGAAGAGAGAGCTGGTGCACATGTGTGCAGAGGAAGGACAGAGACAGAGACAGAGAGAACCCCAAGGAGGCTCAACGCTTAGCGTAGATCCTGACATGGGGCTCAATCTCACTGCTGCTGACTGGGACATCATGACCTGGGCCTATATTAAGAGTCAGATGCTTAACCAACTGAACCACCCAGGTGCCCTAAGCTGAGCCAGTTTTTAAGCAACTTTACTCAAACCAGAAAGACCAATGAACATAGTGCCTGGTTTAGTAGAAGATCCGAGACTTGGAATCAGACTAGAGTTGCAAACACCAGTTTTGTTATTTAAAAGCTTTTTGAGCCAAGACAAGCCACTGGGCAAACTGAGTCAGGCTCCCTGTAAACAATGGGAACAAATCCACCCTCATCAAGTTGTTGTATGGCTCAAAGACGATGATGTCTACAGGAGAACACCTGGCAAACTGTAATGCACTGTAGTAAGAATGTTAATACATACATAAATCATACTCATCACAGTCCCTTCCTTTTCCACAGACAACAGTTACTACGATAAAAAATAAGTTACTAGGATGGGCCAGAAACCAGTCTCTCCTTCAAGGGACCTCAACCTTTTCCTCTCTCTCCTAATGAAAACAGAAATACATCCCTGTCTCTTTGGATGAAAGCTAAAAGCTGTCCAATGAGCAATAAATAAATGATTGCCAGGAAATATATACACTAGCCTCACTAGCCTCACTAAAGCTAACCCATGAAAGCACACAAGCACAGCCAGCTGATGGAATAAAATGTTCTCAGTCTATGCTTTTAGAGGGGATCATTTTGCAAGGGCAAAAATCTTGGTTTTATGAACAAAGCTTAGTCTACTAATTAAGTGATCTCAACCTATTAACAATTTGTTCCTTTAGGTTGGTATAAGTCACGTGTTTTCCCATTCTTTGAAGGTTCTAGTACCTTTCTCAGCGTGTAGCTGCCTTGTCCATAGGGAAGAGAGGCTAAGCTAAAATCCTCTATCTCCTGATTAGCACCAGAAGCTTCCATGAATTTACTGAGCTCTAGATTTCCATAGTCTGTATTTAACTAGAATAGGAGCTGCACAATCAGTCTGACTGGGTCAAACTCTACCACTTATTTCTTGTTTGATATTGTGCACACAAATTACCTAAACTTTTGGTGATTCAGTTTCCTAATCTATAAAATGGAAATGATGGCAGTAACTATTTCATGGAGTTGCTGAGAAGGTTAAATGAAATTATAAATATAAAGTACTTAATGAAGTGTCTGGATCATGGTAAACCCTCAGTTAATACTAGTTTTTCATGTTACTATTATTATTATTATTATTGAAATGACAGGTTTTTAAGCTTTTTAGATACAAAATTATACTATAATATTCCTTATTCCTTATTAAACTTTAAACAGGTATTTTTAGATTCACTATTGAAAATTCCTATCTGTGGTAACGAGCCTCATGTCCTCTGGAAACATTTTAATGTCTGATTCTTATGTTAAAAGCCACAAAACCCACCAGAAGAGTTGAAGTAACTTCAGAGTGTGAACATCCTCATTCTTTCTCTAAACCCCCAACTCTTATCATAGTGTTGTGTACTTTACTCAATACTTACTGACTGTGATAGTTTTTATACCAAAAGGTCATTGTCAATGTCTGGAACATAGAACAAGAAAAATGGTGTAGATCTTGGCAATGACTCTGTTATAGTATCGGTATCATTAGATACCAAATCATTTACCTAGGTCCTCTTGCATGCCAGGCACTGTTTGATGCTGAAGACACATAAAACCTTGTCTCTGCCCATGAACTGCTAATACTCTAGTGGAGGCACAAACACAAATAGAAGTGCTTATTAGATAATTAGGAAGTGTTGTATCTGAGGAACAAATAAAATGCAGAGGGAGAAAGCAATTCTGCCTTTTGGACGAAGTCAGGGAAAGCTGAAGAAGAGGCAACATTTGAGATGGGTCTTTGAAGATGAGCGGGAGTTGGGCTGGTGGCGGTCTGGAAAGGGGGAGGGCCATTCAGGCAGAAGGAACAGCATGTGCAAAGGCACAGGTCTTCGAAAGGATGGCTCCTGGGAGTTATATGAAACTAGTGGTTGGTTTAGTATGTCAAGAATAAAGTATGATAGAGATTGTGCTATTAATTACACTTACTTAAAAATTATGGACATAACTCTCCCATAGTGATATAGAGATAATACAAAATATGAATAACTCATATTTTGTGAAGTAGAGCTAAATATTATGAAAGATACTATTGCAGAGAAACATGCTTCTAGCATAGTAAGACAAGTGGAGAAATTTAGGAGGGCATCAATGTGAGCCTTCCCTAAAGGTTTTATTCGGTAAGGAAGATCTTTTAAATGCCTTTAGCTGCTGGGACTCTGGGGGAGGCATCATGGGACTAGCAGTGGTCCAGAAGAAAGATCTGTTCGGCTACCAGCTTGGTGGTGACCTGGGAAAGTTGTTTAACCCTGCAGGCTTTATTTTCCTCATCTGTAAAGTAAAGGCTTTGGATGAGATGATTTTAAAAGACTCAAAATTTAAGAATTTATCATCTTGGCAATGACTACCTCAGGACTGGAGTATGTTTTAATGGCTTGCCCGCTCCCCACTGAAAAATGCCCCATGACTAATCGATGACAGTAGGTCAGGTGGTTAGGCACAAGTGACTAGCCCTAGAAGGACAGAAATTCTATTAAATCTCCACTTAGATTCTCTAGCTTCATTGTTCCTTCTCTTCGGTGCTAGGTCCTTGGGTGTTCTGAGACCCTTCCCAGAATGTTTCTCCTACTCTGAAAGTCTGGCTGCTTGCGACTCTGCCAATTATATGCCTCTATTTGGTTTTCATCAGGGTGAACAGAAAGCACTAAAATATTTCTATCCAAGTTGGTTTGGCTCTCGTTTCTCATCCTGTTAAAGAATGGTCACTATTTAGATCACACGCCATGAGGCTGCTGTCCTTGCTATCATAATTGTGATTTGGCAGATTGATACAGTATTAAATTCCAGTTGAGCAGATGGTGCCAGGATTTAAACTTATGCTTATCAGATACAGATGGTCCAAACAGTGAACTTATCTGTTGGTTATTTTTATTTGGAGTAGGTTAAATATAAATTACTTTGCATCTTTTTTCTTTGGTGACTTTTATTTTTTTAGTGATTACAAATTACTTCTCTTATTCTTTATCCTTTTGTGGGCAAGATCTTTGATTTTAACTAATACATATTTCCTTCCATGTTGACCCAGATTATCTCCCCTAAACCTCTTCTATTTGTTTTCCAGTTTTTCTGGAACAAGAGAAAAAAAAAAAAAAAACAACAACAAAAAACAGTCCACACTGTTAATTAATCTGGAAGAAAACACTTTATGGTTATCAAGAGTTCCTAATCATACACCCCCACTCTGCTCCACCCCCAGGAAAAATTGTCAGTAGCACAGCACAGCAGAACTTAGCACCCAGGTCTAGAAGGGCCCATGCTCACTTCAGAGATGACAAAGTAAAATAGAGCATCAGAGAAACTGAGTGATTTATCCAAGGTCACATTGAAGTGTTTTTAAGAGTCAAGGCCAGAATTATGTCTTCAAATTCCTGTTTGGTACTCTTTTCAGACACTACACAGCCTCCTGGAACCAGTCCGGTTCCTTAGCATCAGATACTGTTACTAGCGACTGGCATATTTCCCACATGGGGAAATTGATGCCATCACTATGGAGGACAAACTCTCTGCCAACTTTCTGAAAAACCGCAAGTTCTGCAAACGTTTCATGGTTCTGATTCTGAAGGTGGGACTTGTGCAACCAAATAGCTATGGATTGAAAGAAGGAGATGTTGCAGTGAAGAAGGGAGGAGCAATAATGCTGATGTAGAATGTAGGAAACAAGAACTAGGACTTGGATGCTCTGGCTGAAAAAGACTCAGGGAGGCAAATATGTCACATAAATTTCGATTGCCTTCTTGAAGATTTCCAGGAGCTGACTTTTCAATCTCTTAGGAATTTATTTCAGTATTTCGTCACCCTGAGAGTCAATAAGCCTCCATCACTTTCATTTAGGAGCATTAATCCCCTTTAGTTTGGTAACTTCAAGTCAAAAGTTGTTGCTTCTCTCATTTTCTTCGGAAGAAGTGAGAGTTGCCTAAGAAGTGTGACAAAGTCAGGATTGAAACTTGTTTAGATAAACGGCTTTTAATGGAGAGTGTGATAGTAACCAGACTTCATTTCATGCTTCTCTAATGATCATTTAGTCTTATTGACTCTTCTCAGGGATAGGCTTTTCTCCTTCCCAAGAGTGCAGTGTGTTAGTCTCCTAACAGCCATTCTCTCTGTTGAGAAGAATTGGGTTATAAGACACTAAGATCTGGAAAAGCGAGGATATAACTTGCATTCATCCAAAACAAGTAATTTGAGCTCTTTTGGCATACCCTTAAGGACCATTTATTGAGTTGTCCCCATTCATCTATTCTACAAGTGTTTTACTGAGTGTCTTCTTGGTGCTGGGTATTAGGAATACCCAGGACAAGACAGATGCTTGCCTGCAAGGAGCTTGTAGTCCAGGGGAGGATTCAGACAATTAAGTTGATGATTGTAATCCATTACAAGCACAAAACTGTGATAGAAGCAGGCATGTGAGGTGGAGAAAACACACAGTGCAGGGAAGCCCATGGGAGATGCTCACTAAATGCTTATTGAATGAGACGAGAGATCTAAAATTGCAACTTACTAATTGTATGATTTTTGGCAAGCCTGTGCCTCAGTTGTCTTATCTGAAAACTGGGGTTAATAATAGCTTCTAGATAGCTTCTCAGAGTTTTTATGAGAAACAATTAAAACAATACACTTAAAAGCACTTAAGAAACCTGGGGTGCCTGGGTGGCGCAGTCGGTTAAGCGTCCGACTTCAGCCAGGTCACGATCTCGCGGTCCGTGAGTTCGAGCACTGCGTCAGGCTCTGGGCTGATGGCTCAGAGCCTGGAGCCTGTTTCCGATTCTGTGTCTCCCTCTCTCTCTGCCCCTCCCCCATTCATGCTCTGTCTCTCTCTGTCCCAAAAATAAATAAACGTTGAAAAAAAAAAAAAGCACTTAAGAAACCGTAATGCTATATAAGGGAATTCTTAAAAGAAATGATCTTTCTCTTCCTGATGTTGTCTGTGGTCATGGTATCTCAATGTGGAAGTTATTCAGAATTTTTGGGTAAATTTCCTGGGAGAATGGATTTCAGCCAAATAAATGTGTCTGTGGAGGTCCCTGAGAGACTTTATTTGAAAGTGCCTTCTTTACAAGACAGAAACACATGACATAAACCCTAGAGACAGTAGTGAAGAATCTAATTCAGTTTGCATTTCAGAATCTTCTTTCAGAAGATTCTGAAAGACTTTTATTTCATTTTTAAAGGGCTTTTAAGAAAATGTTTACCTCTTCAACACCTGTTTTGACAGGCCTCTAAATTCCCAGTGATTAAATCTATGATGGTACCAGATTCCCCTACAAACATTCAAAAATATCATAATCATAAACTACCTTCTCTTTTTGAATGCCTACTGTGTGCTCAACATTGATGCCAAGGAAAATCTCAGAAGAAACAAGGATCATATAGCTGAATGATGGACCATGACCACCCACACAAAATGATAATGAAGGAAGACTACACAAACATACATCACATACAGAATGGGTTGGAGAACTTATCATGGGTTTATGAAGGCATTGAGGTTTCATTGGTGCCTGGAGAATGGACAAGATTTGGATAAGGCTGAATGGAATGGGTGAATTATTAATTTTTAGTGTCAGTTTCTGTGCTAATATTAATGGCTTCCGTTTATAAAATGCTTTCTATATGCCAGACATGTGCTAAGAGCTTTATGTGTATGACTCCATTTTATCTTCATAACAGACCTATGAAGTTGATACTATTCACATCTCTATTTTATGTATGAGAAAATTTAGTTTCAGAGGATTATGTGTCATTAGAGACCGAACTAATAAGTGATAAAGTCGGGCCTTAAACTAAGCTAAATCTTGTCTTAAAGTCCATGTTATTAACCAACCTATTATGCCACCTTCTGACTCTGTGTGCATTGGAAAGGTTTCAAATGAATGACTCACATCCACTGAGGAATTAGTCAGCATTTTTAAAATTTCCTGAATATCTCTTTAGATTCTTCCTCCTTTCCTTTCTGCCTCCATTCCTTCTATCTTTCCTTCCTTCTTTCCTCCTTCTTTCTTTTCTCCCTCCTTCATGTCTTCTCTCCTCTTCTTTCCTTCTCTTCTTCTCATAATATATGGTGGCTTTTTTTTTGGTTTTTTTTTTCAGTTAATTTTTACATTTTGAGATAATTTAAATCTAATAAAATAATTTTAAAAAATACAATGTCTCAGTCCCTTCACTTGGCCTTTCTTTATGTTATATTTTATGTAATCATAGAACATGTGCCAAAACTAAGACATTAACTAATCTTAGTACAACACAGCACAATTTGCTGATATACAGGACTTATTAGCATTTCACCAGTTTCCTCTAATGTCCTTCTTTTTTTTTTTTTTTTTTTTTTTTATTCTAACATCCAGTCCAGGTTGCGACACTGCCTTTGGTCGTGTCTCTGTAGTCTCCTCCAGTCTGTGACAGCACCTCTGTCTGTCCTTGTCTTTCAGAACCTTGACACTTTTAAAGAGTACGGGCCAGTTATTTTGTCTAATGTGTCTCAGTTTGTGTTTATCTGATGTTTTCTTATGATTAGATTGAGGTTATGCGTTATTGGAAAGGATACCAGAGAGGTGATGGGTCCTTTTCAGCGCCTCATGTCAAGGGGTACTTGATGACAGTATATGGTTTTAAAATGTCCTTTGATGTTGCTAGATTGTTTAGGCTAGTGAGGAGATAGAAAAGGAAATGTAGCTCTGAAAAATAGAATTGGGTGGGGGTACAGGCATTGCAAGTGGGAAGTGATGAGCTCTGCTCCTATACCTTATCCTCCACAATTTGTACAAGAGGACAAATTCTTCTGTCAAGTCACACAGGGTGTCTGAGGTCCTCTTAACTCTGAAATTCACTCTGAAGGGGCTAAGCTTTTGTCTGGACGTGATTTTCTGCTTTGATAGCCTGGGGATAGTGATAGTGGAAGGAAGGGCACTAAATGAGTAAAAAGCATTCCAAATAATGCAGTTCCTCTCTGACCTCACTCATGTTCTCACAACACTTCAGGGGCATTAAAGGATGGGATTGAAAACCTGACATACAACTTTCATTATGGCTGAGGTGGAAAGATTATATTAAAGGCACTCATGTCTGGGAATAACAGGATATTTCAGTGGAAGCACTCTTTTCATGAGAGCCTTTGAATTTTACACATGAAGTAGATTGGAAATTGCAATCAGGTCAATTAAAGGCACACTACTTTTTACACGAATCCTTTCCTTAATCATTGGCTTTGGTGGATGTTTTAATTTTATTCAAGGAGGCAAATAGGCTTGTGTGTGAATAAAAATGAAAAGATTGTTATTATAAACACTTTATCACTAGTGCTCCCCTGTTGAATACAGTGATTTTCTGGTTACCTGATCCAAAATGAATCAAAAGTCAGTGGCATAAGAGAGCACAATACAATAATTCAGGGCACAAAGTTTTGCCTATGAAGCATAAATATTTGAACATTTGCATTACCATTTCTGAATGAGTGGATTAAGTAGCTATGAAATATTAACTCATGTTCTTTCGGGTATGATTGAAATATTACATTCAGTATTTACCCCCCACGAAAAGCCCCCACAAATCCCTGTGCTCTATGAAACGTGAAAAGAATCTCATTTCACTGTCTTGCTTCATTTAACTGGTACCAATTCTATGATACGACATGGCAACCATGTTGTAGTTGAGAATTTAAGATTTTCATTGTGTTTTGGGAGGAAGAGTACACAGCTGTATCCCATCACACCTACTTTCTCTAAAGGTTGTTGGTAAATTGAAATTGATAAATTCAGAAGAAGAGCTGGTAATCTAAAGAGGTTTTTTTTTTTTTAAAGGGAACACATTTTTAAAATGTTTTATGTTTTATAAGCTTGCTATTGTAAATATGAAAAAATGTTAAAGCAAGATGCATTACTTGGAATTCTGAGACCAGAAACTTCTTACCTATTTAGGGACCATGCACCAACATTCTACTTTACTGATGGGGTCATGTTAGTCTTGTTTGGAAAATAATACAGTTCTTAGCAGGTGACTTTTTGTAGAAAATGATAAGCCTTTCAACAAAATACAATATCATCATTATCATTATTATTGAATAAATAATACAAACTATTGTCACATATTTTAATTCTACATGTGTATTAAATCTCACCAGACATTATAATAATTTTATATAGCCCATATTTATTAATGGACCAATATTGATACATTATTATTAACTGAAGTTCATAATTTATTCAGATTCCTTTACTTTTTACTTAATATCCTTATTCTGTTCTAGGATTCCAGATTACATTTAGTCATCTCCTTTCCTTAGGCTCCTGTTGGCTGATGTTTTTCTAATGATTAGGTCAGAACTGTGGGCTTTTGTCATGTCATATCAATAGTACACACTATCAACATGACTTATCATTCTGATCTTGACCTTGATCATTTAGCTGATGTTGTGGTTGTCAGGTTTCTCCATCATAAAGTTGCACCTTCCCTCCCCACCCTTTCCACGCTGTATTCTTTGAAAAGAAGTCACTATTGGGGCACCCTGATGGGTCAGTTGCTCAAGTATCTGACTTTGGTTGGGTCATGATCTCACAGTTTGTGGGTTCAAGCCCTGCATTGGGCTTTCTGCTATCAGCACAGAGCCCATTTAAAATCCTCTATCCCCCTCTCTCCCTGCCCCTTCCCTGTTCATTCTATCTCTCTCTCTCTCTCTCTCTCTCTCTCTCTCTCTCTCTCTCTCTCAGAAATAAACATGTAAGGAAATTAAACACACAAACAAACAAGAAAAGAAGTCTCTATACATGGTTCACACTATGTTCCTCCTCAAAGTGAGAATATCTACAGAAATTATTTGGAATTCTTCCGCATCAGAGATTTGTCTCTTCTTTCTCATTTATTTCTTTATTCAGTCATTTATTAATGTTGTGGACATTTATTTTATATTTTATACAAAGTTATAATTCAACTTTGCATTATACTTTATTTACTTTTTGCTCAAGTTCTTCCAGCTTTGACTCTTGGCAACTCTTTCATTTGTCATCTGTGTTCCTTTGACATACCACCAGCTTTATGGGTTTTTTATTTGTGTGTGTGTGTGTGTGTGTGTGTGTGTGCGCGCGCGCACGCGCGCGCATGCACGTGCGTGTGTGTCTTTAAGCAGTTCATTATTTTCTGGTACTACAAGTTACTCTGGGCTTATTTTGAATATTTCTTATTCCAATCTCAGGAATTATTCAACCATTTCTATGAGGAAGACTGGTTTCTTTTATTGGATAATGGTATTAAAAATCAAGAAGTGGGTGTTCAGTGTACTTCTTGCTACTCAGGTGACATTGCTTCTAGTCTCTTGCATCTGACAGAGCAAGAACACATATTATCATATGTGTATACTAACTATGTATGTATATATACCTAAAAATATTATACAGGATATGTGTAAGTATGATACAGATAGCATAACCATCTGTAATTATATTAAGCTAATTAGGAGTTCATTGTGATGACTCCAGCTCTAATCCATTATTACATGGATCATTCTAGCTTCCTCCCCTTGATTATCTGTAAACTCCCTCTCCAACAGAGAGAAACCTGTTCCTGCTATCTGCCATCCACTTGCTTAACTGTTCAATTCCAGTATGCATGTGTAGCAAATTCAAAATTGTTAACCTGTACTCTGTGGGACATAACTTTACCAACTAGAGAAAGGTACTTATGTACAGTTTACTTTGCTTTGGGTCTTAACAGACTCCATCCATTTCTAGAGTTACTTAGGTCAGCACCTTCACCAACCAACTATTATTTGGATCCCATATGAGTTTGTTAATGTTGTTTTTGTTTTTGTTTTTTCTTCTCTTTGTGATCCCTTTGTTTTATTCCTTCTTGGGCTTGTTGTTTTTTTTTTTTTTTTTTTTTAATTGAGTTCCAGACACTGTATTTGAAATATCAGGGTAAAGTGAGCTCTAAGATGGTATTCCTCTAGACAGGATTTATTTTTGCTTCCAACAGGAGGCTAGAGCCAACAGAAGAAGTCCTAGATAACGTTAACTCAAACTCAAGGATTGAGATAATTTGAATCAGCCCTTTTATCATTGTGAAGGTTGATGTATTTATGGTATATGGTCTTTTAAGGTACCCAAGGCAAAGCATGGAGAGTTTCCACGACTCCTGATCCTTCACGGACTTAGGACTTCATTTTTTGTCTAACTCAACAGTATAAATCTGTACTCGGCTTCTTAGTCCACTCTTTTGGGATTGACTGGTGTCCAATGAAGTCTGTGTAAGAGGTGGTTGAGTCAAATGATGTATAAGACCCTTGAGTGTGGGGCACTGGGTTGTGCTTAAATAAATTGGTTCCTACCAATTTCTATTTTAGTTGTCAGGTTAAGAGTATACACAAAAAACATTGAGAGCCAGTGGCATTGTACAGGCCAGTCAAGACTAGCAGAATCTATGTTAAGTTGGTTGCTTGTACAATAGAAGGAATAAGCACAAAACAGATACATAAAGGAGAAACTGGTGAGAGTTTCTGTGTAAGGTGTGGAATTGAACTAACAGGCTTTTCTACTTTTCTACTTCCCTATCCGATATACTCTCTGGCCATATATATATATATCCCAATCTATCTCAACTTTAACAAAATGACCCCTTTAATAAATTAAGTCTGTGTTTTGTTTGAAGTCGAAGAAATACATCTATTTTTAGATATCTTTCCCAATGAGTCTTCAGAAGTGGACCCAATTTCCAGCTTCTCACCTTCCTTTTTTCTCACCTCTGCCAGGAGTCTTCGTGGCATGATTAGAATTCTAACTTTTTGTCTTATCAACTATGTAGCATTTTGAGCCTTATATTCTTTATTGGTAGATCAAATAGATTGTAGTGTTAAATGTGAAACTCCTTAAAAATCTGAAAATTGTGTGTGAATTATGCATTATTATTTTTTTTTAATTTTTAACATTTATTTATTTTTGAGACAGAGAGAGACAGAGCATGAACGGGGGAGGGGCAGAGAGAGAGGGAGACACAGAATCGGAAGCAGGCTCCAGGTTCTGAGCCATCAGTCCAGAGCCTGACGCGGGGCTCGAACTCACGGACCGTGAGATCGTGACCTGAGCTGAAGTCGGAGGCTTAACCGACTGAGCCACCCAGGCACCCCAATTATGCATTATATCGTTTTGGCCTGTCATCTAATTGTGAACTATGGAGGTAGTAAGATTAGAAAACTTTGGATATGGGAAGACAATAATGATTATTCTTTTAAAAAAGCTGATTGAGACCCTCAAAAACCTGAATTATAATTTTTTATTCATTTTAACATTTATTTATCCATTTACTTATTTAATAAGTAATTACTGAGTAATGGGCCTGGCACTGTGCTGGATGCTGGGGATTGCAGAGCAAATATGCACACAATCTTTGTCCTTGAGGAGCTTACAGTCTACTGTGGGAGATAAAATTAATCAGAGAATCAAACTAATAAATGTGAAGTCATGCTGAGATGGATACCTTGAAGGAAGGACTTTAAGAGTATATATGAAGGGATGGAGGGTGTGACCTGGTCAGGGAGATTTGGGAAAATGTCCTTAAGCAAGTGCTGGTTACTGTGAGACTTACTGTCTAGGGGTTGGCCAGATACAGGTAGGATATAAGAATATTCCAGGTCAGGGAACTACTGTCTGTGAAAGTCCTAAGGGGAGAGGAAGACTGACCTGCTCAAAGACAGTAAAGAAATACAGAATGTCTGGAAGACAGGGGCAACGAGGAAGTGGGACATCAGGTAGGGTTGAGAACCATGCAGGGTTCAGATCCTGCAGGGCTTTGTGGCCATGCTGAGTATCCTGTTCTTCATCGCAAGGACAATGGGGGAAGCCACTGAAGTCTGCAGGAGAATGAAATTATGAGGCTGCTGTATCTCAGACATCAGGTGACATTTGGGCAGAGACATGGTCTTCAGCTGTTTGAGTCCTCCATTATCTACCATTATGTTCACAGAGAAGAGTAATTTAATGTGAATTCTTCAATATACAGCAGGATCTGGAAGTTTATGCCCAAGAGTGCATTATTGAAAAGACACTGACTGTATGTAATTCTAGGTAGCATTAAAAAATCATCAGAATATTCCATTTGCTCAATGAATAAATGGTAGCTATTTTGCAGAAGTCATGAAGACAAAAACAAGCCAAATTTGGCATTGAGTTACATCCACTAAACATTCATTTAAAGAGCAAAATATTGAGAACATTCAAACAATCAAATTCTTACTTCAAAATGTTTAAAATATAATGGAACAAAATGGATAGTATGGAACTTTGATGGTGTTTGATTTTTTAATTAAAGTTTTAAATATTTGGTTTGTGTAACTTAGGAGGAATTGTATGTAGGCTATTGTCTATGCTATCTCCGTATCCCATGAAATAAAACAAATGAAATCACTAAATGATAATTGTACATTGACCAGGTACCATCATAGTGCTCTACTGCCTACTGATTTTCTTTTTGTTTTCCTAATTACTACTCCTTTTCTCTCACTTTGATTTCTGTATTATTTTCCCAACCTCATATCACTTTGTTTATTGAGCCTCCTCTGGCCATGGGGAAGATATATTAGGAAGAGCATGAACTCTGGAGTTAGTTATACATATAACTGGCTCTCAGCAACACCAGATGTCAACAATGTGATCTTGAGCAAATCACTGAACTTTCTACAGTTCAGTTTTCTTTTACACTAAATTTGAAATAATGCTGACTATCTAACTGGGATACTATGATAATTAAATTAGGTAATTATGTAAAATGCTTATCATAGTTTCTGTGAGTTTCCAAAGGTGACTGCAACAATATCTCCCAGCTTCTCTGATATCAGGAGGTGAGGTTTATGTCCTCTCTGTGGCTTGTGATTCCTTTGGCTGCAGAATATGGTGGAAATGATATTTTGTGACTTCCAAGGCCAGGTCACGAAAGGCACTGCACTGTCTGCCTTGTATGCTGGGATACTCCCTCTTGGAGCACTGAGTTACCATGGGAAAAGCCTGATCACCCTGAGAAGTCCAGGCACATGGTTACACCACAAGTAGGTGCATGGTCAAAAGCTCCAGTTGAGGTCCCAGCCAATAGCCAGCATTGGCTGCCAGTTGTATGAATAAAGACACCTTCACTTGATTTCAGTTGCCAGCAATCAAGTCTTCTTAGCTGAGGCTCCAGCCATCATGAAGCACACAAAACCTTTCCCACTACGCCATTTGAATTAACTTACAGAATCTATGAATATGATAAATGGTAGTTTTAAGCTACTTGTGGAATAGTTAGTAGTAACTGCAACAGTCTTCAATAAATTCTAGCATTATCATCATTGTGATTAATGTTATTACCTCCTTCAGAGGGTTATTTATATATAGTACATTACAAACCAATGAAAACAAACCAATCTTACTGATCATAAAGTCTGGAAGACGCTGTAGAACATGCCTATTTCTTTACCAAGTCAGTGTTGTGGTAAATGGGCATCCAACAGTGCCTTCTCTCTCAGGCCTTCCTAACACTTCTCTAATTTTCCTGACATCTTTTTTGCCCACTGCGCCTCCCCCAGTCCAGCAAGGGTTCCAGCTTTGGTCTGGAGAATGGTGCCTGGGCGATTTCCATGCTCAGTGACACTGACCTGTGGAGGAGGCTTGTGAATTTCAGGTTCTTCATTTGATTAATAAATATTTATTGAGCTCCTGTTATGTGGTATTGGGAACACAGCAATGAATAAACAGACCAACAATCTTGCTCTTACAGACCTTATATTCTAGTTTGGAGTAGTATATTCTAGTTTGGCCCAGATAAATAACTGAAATCTATGGTATGGTAGATGTGGGTAAGTACTATGGAAAAGCATAAAGCCAAGAAGGGAAAAAGGGAGTGTTGGGGACACTGGTGCCATTTTAGAGAGTGGGATTGAGGATGGCCTTATTGAGAAGATGGAATTTCAGTAAAATCCTGAAACAGGCAAATGAGAAAGCCTCATGGATATCTATAGAATGCGTTTTATGCAGAAGGGCCAGGAAGAGCCAAGACCTGAGGTAGAGGAGGCATAAGTGTTCAAGGAGCAGCAAGAAGGCCAGTGTGACTGAAGCTGAGTCAATAGGAACTTGGCATGAAAGGCCGACAGAGAAGCAAGTAGGCTACATGGGGTCAAGTCTTACATGACATTGTGAGGACCTTGATTTTGACTCTGAGATGAGAGAGCAAATGGAAGGTTTTGGACAGAGAAATAATATCATCAGACTCTTTCTGACAGCTGTGTTGAAAATAGCCTGCAGAAAGACAAGGTCGAAAGCAGGGAGACCAGCTAGGAGGCCATTGCAGTCATCTGGGCAGAGCCGAGTGTGACTTGGGCCATGGTACTTCCAATGAAGAAGGTGAGGAATCGCCTCTGGCTTTGCTGATGGATTAGATGAGTCGAAGATGCATTCATGGTTTTTGTTCCAAAGATGGAAGCATTTAATGACCATTTCTGAAAGAGGGAAGAAATGGAGAGAAATCCTACTGGAAAGAAATCTCAATTACAGCATGTTGAGACTGAGATGTTGATCAACCTCCACAGTGGAAGAATCTTTTTAAAGCCAAATATTGGCTGCCTCTCTGAACAAAAACACTCAGTGTTACAATGTTAACAGACTCTACCTCTTTACTTGATCTTATCAAAGATCTCGACCATGCAAATCAGATTAAGTCATTGTCCTGCTTAAAACTATCTAATGGCTTCTCAGTGAATTTAGAATAAAATCTAATTCTTTGCCACACTCTCCAAGGCCCTTCCTACACGTATTACCTGTCCAACTTGTCTGGTAAACCCTCTTCTTCATTCATTATACTACTACTGCAGGGGCCTTGATTCTGTCGCTTAAACATGCCAAGATAATTCAGTCTTAGGGATTTGCAGTTGTTATTCTCTCTTTCTGGAATATTCCTCTCACTTTTCCTTCTTCTTCTGTACCAGAGACTCTTTGTGATCATTCGGATTGCAGACTATGTGTCTCCTCCTCAAAAAGTTCTTTTGTAATCATTATCTCCATAGTGCTTCTCATCCTCAGAAATTATTCATTTATATATTTGCACATTCTTTGATTGCCTGCTCCCTTGAAGGTATCTTATCTGATGAGTTTGCCACTGTATTCCCAGCACCTGATAAAATGTCTGGCACATATTAGGCACTCAGTAAATGTCAGTTAAGTGAATAGAGGTAGGAAGAAAAGGAGGTAGAGAGAAAAACTCTATTCTCGCTTATAATCAAATAGAAAATATGTTTCACATATGGTCTTTATGTTAGCTATAATTTTTGCCTCCCTCCATTGATTAATGCATTTTATGTTGTAGACCCTATATATTGCAAATTATTTCATGTGGGTTTTTGTATTAACAATACCAAGTCAATAGTCAGGCCATCTCCAATTTACATATGAAAATGAGGCTCAAGGGACCAGCTTGGTCTGCTTTTAAGGGACAGTCTGACCTGACCTTGAATCCAGGTCTCTTGACTTTGAGTCCTGCATTCTTTCCATACACCTTGCTAGTTCTCGAGAATACCGGGGTCACTGATATTGTCACAAGAAGCAGCGTGTAACCAAATGGGTCAGATAAAATTAGAAGTGGTCTCAAATTTTGCTGACTCGAGTCTTTGCCCATTTTAGAACCAAAATCAGATTTATTAATATCTTCTGGCCCTGGAATTTTTAAATAACTTTCTTTAATTTACATACCTATTTCTCAGACTGCTGGGAATCTAACTGGGAATACAAAAACTGCCCAGGAAACGTGCTCCTTTCAAAATTTTTACCTGATTTTACAGTCTCTGCAGGCTTTGTAATCTCTGAGAAGCCTGAATTAACAGCTGGTTCCCATATGTTCACAAACTACAACTTTGCACAGCATTCAGAGCAAGGTGAGGGGTTGTGAATTGCTTCAACCTGGGGATATTTCTGGCAGGGCCTTATGAAGGGGATCCACTGCACACTGGCGCTTTCTGCAGTATTCTGCTCCATGTCAGGGGACCTAGGGGCAAAAATAATGCCCAGTTAACATATGTGATGCTTCAAGGGGCACAGGAGGCATATTTCTCCCAGGGATTCAATAGCTCAGGAGTCACAAAGTTGCCACTTTTATTTGGAATTCTTTGCCTTTACTTAATTCACTTCCTTACTTTCCCTCCACTTATCACTTATTGTGCTCAGAATTCTGTGTGTGTGTGTGTGTGTGTGTGCATGTGTGTGCGTGTATTTGGGGGCAGGGGAGGGGTTGGAGATGCAAAATCTAGCCTTTGTTCCAAGAGGCATGCAGTTTAGTAGGGAGATATAAAACTTACTCTCAAACAACTATAATGCAAATTAGAATTTGGAATAGATGCAGCCTAGATTGCTTGGTTACAAGCTTGCTCATTAGAGTCAGACAGTCTTGGAGTTCTGCTGCTTATTAGTTGGGTTGATTTGGATAAGATGCTTTAACTTCCCTAAGGCCTGGCTTCCTCTTCTATAACATCAAGGTAGCAATTCTGACATGTAGTATTACATATAAGTGAATTCGTTATATGTTTGTGTAAAATGGATTAAACGCAGTTCTTGACAAATAGTAATTGATCAATCATTGTTAGCCTTTATAATTATTATATATCTGTATATGTTTTAAAGTGGTTACAATTCTCCCTCTGCCCTTAATAAGTGACTGCACTTTAACTCAAGGAAATACCATCAGTAAAGTAATGGAATAAGAAAGTTCAGGATGTCTGGGGAAATGGCCAGTCCTAATCTGGCCAGAGTCTAACTCTGTGTGGAGAAGTCTTTTTTTTTTTTTTTTTTCCATCGTTTATTTATTTTTGGGACAGAAAGAGACAGAGCATGAACGGGGGAGGGGCAGAGAGAGAGGGAGACACAGAATCGGAAACAGGCTCCAGGCTCTGAGCCATCAGCCCAGAGCCCGACGCGGGGCTCGAACTCACGGACCGCAAGATCATGACCCAGCTGAAGTCGGACGCTTAACCGACTGCGCCACCCAGGCACCCCTGTGTGGAGAAGTCTTAAAATACAAGAGATAAATCTGGAAGGGTCAATTAGGTAAGGCTTGAAGAGTTTTGAGTGACAAACTAAAAAAAACTATATTTAAACCAATGTATGTGGTCAGGTAGTAAAGGATGCTGTTGAAAAGGGAGTTCTGGAGCCCAACCACCTGGAAGGCTTTACACCCAGGCTCCACCAATGACTACTGCATGACATTGGGCAAATTAGATAATCTCTCTCTTCCTTAGTTTCTTAACTTGTATAATATCACCAACATCATGGGCTTATGGTGAGCATTATGAAATAGGACAGATTTATTACATTGCTGAGAGCCTGGGAAAACGCTAAATAAAAGGTTATTATTGTTATTATTTGCATATAACTGAGTAGTTGATTTTCAAGTAGCAGAAGCAAAAGACAACACTTTCAGCATTGTTTTATAGATAGACTGGGCACGGTGATCCATTTTGAGTGAGACAGCCATAAAATGTGACATTTTAAACATCTTCTCCAATCCCTAAACATTTGGTTTTTCTCCAAGTTTCCTGACCATTATTAATTCAGTCAACTTCTAACTGGAGGTTACTTTAAGAATTTCTATGCCAGGTGGCATGTGCAGATACGATTTACATGTACAGGCATGCCACTGACAGCTTGTGGTTTGTGATATATCAATATAGTGCATGAGTAAATCTATTCCTAAAAGTAGAAGGTATGTAACTTTTTGTACATTGAATAATTTAAGCAAAAAAGAGGTCTTTCTTTAGAAAAATGTGGTCATTCATTTTTAAAATGTATGAGAGACCACCACTCCATTTATCATCTTTTTAAATCCAAGCATTCACTTGTTTGGGTGAACAAAATCTGCATAAACAATATCTACCAAAAAGCACTATGGGGAGGGCTACCAAAAGATAAATCCAAGTGAATCTTGATTTTTTTTTTACTGCCTTTTCAGAAAATCTATAAATATTTCAACCTGTCATTATTAATTTTCAGTGTGTCTGTTTTCTCTAGGTACAAACTTTGGACAGGTGGTCTTAATGCTTTTTTTGAAAACTCAAAGTAGGTGGATACTAAATTGGAATGTCACTTCCCTAGAAAAAGTCAAAGAGCCAAAGTATTCCCCTTTGATTAATATAGGCTAGGGTGACAATGATACCTACAGCCTCACTGGTGAGATTTTCTCAGCTTTCTCAGTGTAGTTCAACCAGATAACAAAGAATCAATCCACTGAATTCTTTGGATTTCAGGGCAATAAGGAGGCTCATGTCAAAAAACCTTACTGGAAGATTTTGCTGGAAAAGACATGCAACTACATGATACTACATTAGGCAAGTTTCGGAACAGAGGATGAGAATCAGGGAAGTTTCATCCATCTCTATCCCTAACTCAGGGGTTACAGCATGGCTGTCACGGCCTAAGCAGCTTCTTTTTCTCGCCTTGTGTTGTCTTGGTTTTCTTCTACCCCCACCCACCTCCACCTTTTCCTTCCTCACTATGAGGCAATGTCTCTAATATTAGGAATTAATTTTGCCAATAACCAATAGGAACCCAACAGGTCATTTCTGTGAACTACTGTTTCAAGCCAGACCTACCATTTCTAGTTCTCTTAATGAAAAGGGTAAAGTGTTATAATTTAGATGTATCCTTTGGCAAGGGATCACCAGCTACAGGCCAGATATTGTATGCTTGAAGATCCATGGTCATCTTGCCATGTGCCACACCAAACTCCTTTTCATTGTCATCTTTATCCCTAAGCCAGCATGTTTTCTCCTCCTATCCCACTACTTACAGGTACATCCAGATCTACCAGTGTCACATATTTATATAATGTATAATTATAGATTATAGATAGATATCCTATGTATCACTCCTCTTCTAGCCACATAATATTGGGATTTGGGTATCACTACACGTTTTTTTATGGTAATCCTCAAACACCTGTGAAAATAGTGAGAGTAGTGTAATGAACCCCGTATCAGGGACTATGATATTTCATGTGTTCTTGTATCTTTGTGAGGTCTAGAATTATGACTAGCACAAAGCAGGTGCTTTATACAAGTTTGGTCATCAAGCTGATTGCCTATTTATTAAATGTAGTTCCTTCTTAAAAAATAGGGAACAACTTTATATAATTTCATTCCTTGGACCCCCCCCCCCCCCGTTCAAAAGTGCAAACCTGTGACTATACAAAATAACAGAATTAGGGGCACCTGGGTGGTTCAGCCGGTTAAGTGTCCTACTCCTGATTTCAGCTCAGGTCATGGTATCATGGTCATGAGATAGAGCCCTGCATCAGGCTCTGTGCTGGGCATAGGGCCTGCTTAAGATTCTCTCTCCCTTTCCGTATGCCCCTCCCCTTCTCCCCTCAAAAAAAAAACAGAATCAGCTTTTTTTCCATTTTTTTATTTTTTTAAAAAAAGACCATTTGGGCAGCTCTCCATAGTTTTTAATTTTTTAAATTTTATCAAATTTTTTTTAATTTTTTTTTCAACGTTTATTTATTTTTTGGGACAGAGAGAGACAGAGCATGAATGGGGGAGGGGCAGAGAGAGAGGGAGACACAGAATCAGAAACAAGCTCCAGGCTCTGAGCCATCAGCCCAGAGCCTGACGCGGGGCTCAAACTCACGGACCGTGAGATCGTGACCTGGCTGAAGTCGGACGCTTAACCGACTGCGCCACCCAGGCGCCCCTAATTTTATCAATTTTTAAAAAATGTTTATTTATTTTTGAGAGAGAGAGACAGAGACAACGTGTGAGCTGGGGAGGGGCAGAGAGAGAGGGAGATGCAGAATTCGAAGCAGGATCCAGGCTCTGAGCTGTTAGCACAAAGCCCAATGCAGGGCTCAGACTCACTAACTGTGAGATCATGACCTTAACTGAAGTCAGATGCTTAACCAACTGAGCCAACTGGATACCCCTTTCTGTAGTTTTTAAAAGATGTTATGCCTGTTGACAGGAGAGGGATTTATAACAGGCTTTTTCTTCTACTGAAAAAAGTGTCTTTTATTACAAATTGAGATAGCAGCTATTTGAAAGTACTTGACCCACAGAGATTAAATGCCTCTCGAAGGGAAAATAATACGTACACCAAGACCAAATCCAATGCTAATGAAACCTGGAAGTTTGTTTTATATTTGGAACTTTACAAAAGAGTTATTTTAAATATAAAAGTCATGGGTTTTCTTTTTTTTTTCAGGAATTAAAAAAAAGGATTGTTGTCTGCTATGTTTCTACTAAATCTCCATCACATGAATTCCCATGTGGGACTTGAGGAAGAAGTAGGAAGCTGATTATAGGCATCTCTAGGGTCACAACCCATTGTCTACTGACCGGTGTATCTAAAGCCTGTGTAGGTCTCTGGAGAAAACCAATCTGGTTGGCAAAAGCATATTCCACCATATTATCTGGAAAACACTTCCCTGGAGATTGAGACTAAGTTGGCAACCCAACCAGAATACCTTCTTCTTTCTATTTGAGGGTATTAACTCTCACCCCAACTAATTTCTGATAATTGAGAGAAGAGGCCAAATTGCCTCTGACTTTGGAAAAAATGTAGTTTCTGGGGCTCAAAGTGATTTTAATCCTATAATCACTTGATTTTGCTTCAGACAATTGGTGGGCATATAAAACTATAAACATTCGGCAAAGAGGAAATCTTAATCCATAGGATTTTGAGCAAATGAAAACCTTAGAGAATGGCTCACTCTTGTACAGATGATAAAATGGGGATTTGGAGAAATTAAATGACTTGGTAAGGTCATCCAGATATTTACTGGCAGAACTGGATCTCTAAAAGTAGGTTGCTGGATCATATATAACTATCCTGAGAGATATTAATACTGTAAATGCCAGGCTCATATTGCATCCATTTTTTGTTCCCACAAATTTTACTGGGATGCTTTTAAGCCTCCATTGGATAAAATATGACTGTGACCATTATGTTGCTATTACCTGGGTTTGAACCCGGGGCATTTAAGATCTAGATTCCTCCTTTTTAAAACTCCAACTCTATTTTTCACTGATCAGAAATCACCTATGGGAAGAGGTAACAGCAACATTTGAAAAAAAAAAATACAATGATGGCTTTTTGCAGGAATACAAACATCACATTCTACATTCTATTCCTATCGTTTGCAGTGTAAAACCAAAGAAACTCTTCAATTATTCTAAACACTGTGACCTCAGCCAAAAAAATTGACTACTGTAGGCCTCTTTTTGAAAACAAAACAAAACAAATAAATCAAGGAGATTGCAAAGTCTAGTCCTGAGAGAAAGGCTGTTAGAACATCTGTTTGAGGTGAACCTGTATGGGGTCCTGCAAACAGACTCATCCCAAGGTTAGCTTATAGGAACAGAGAATAAATTTGCATCCACAAGTTTATTATTTCCTGTGCTGCATCAGGAAGGACAAGACCAGGGAAGACTACCAGCTGAGACACCCAGAAAATCCCCCAAGACTCTTTTAATAGTGATAATCTGTCTGCCTTACTTCCCCCGAGGCTGGATGGAGAGGAGTGCTTTGCAACAACACTTCGAAAGCAACAAGAAGTCCTAAAAGGTCTAGGGATCATAAGTGGCAGTTTGGGGGCCATTGATCATGTTGCTAGAGGAAATTCCTTGTTTACAAGAAATTTTAGGATTTTCACACTATTGCATATGATGAATATGAGCCATCAGTGAAATTATATACATATATTAAGTACAGTAGAGGCTTGGGATAATAAGTGTGATCACTATCTTCCCTCAGAACCTGAAAAGGTGGTTATTAATATCTTAAACTAAGTTATTAATAATCCTTTTGAGTGGGGAGTAGTGATAAATCAGAATATGCAAGGAGGATAGTGTGGCAAAAATGCTGCCTTTTGTAGGTAATGGTTAAGTCATGATTACTAATTGTGTATTTCATTCTTCACTCTATATTTGAGTTCTTTATACATATCTGCATCCCTACCAAATCGTAAGTTCTTAGAGGGCAGGGATGTGTGTATCATTTCCCCTAATATTCCCCAAAGCACAATATTGAACAATCAAATTCAAGGAATCGTTTTTATTCTAAAATGCTGCTGCCACCACCACTCACAATAGAGCCAGAATTTCATAGAACTGTAAGATAAATGTTCATGAATTGTGAGACTAATTGCTTTTTAGCTGCAAGGTAGGACCTATTTAATTGAGGACTCCTATAGCTAGTGAACAGCTAGCACAAACATGTTGGTTTCAACCTTGCAAATGCTAAAGTAATTTCAGACAACCATTTCTTTTCTTTTAACACATGGAGTAAGTCGGCAAAGGTTTAGGCACAGTTTTTTATTAGGCTCTTGGGAGTTGGTTTGTCTCAGTGAGTGGTGTGCTGTTCGGGACTGACTTCACCTCGACGACACAGCATCATCAGCCCCACCAAGCTGGAAGAGCTCTGTGAGACCTAGATTGCCTGCAGCTGCTTAGATAATCTATAACCATATTTCCCCCCTAACTATAGGTCCATCCTTCTTAATTCATGAGTTATACTCCCATGTTTCAATTTCACCAACATTTATACCAAGACTAGTCACTGGTGCATCAAATGTACACAGAATATATTCTATGTGCAAGAACATACAATGGTACATCCCGGAATGCTAAAATGAGTAAGATCGAAACATAAAAGCCAATGATATGGGAGTAACTGCTCTGTGAAGACAGTGTCCTACGGACACCAAACCTTCAGTATATACCTGGGTATGGTAGTTCCCGCCCTCAAAAACAAACAAACAAACAAAAACAAAAAACAAATGATAAATGAGTGGATAGGTATCCTGGTTTGATCATAGGTATTTATCATGTTATTTACATTTTAGTCATTAGAAAAATATAGAGAGAACACTTGAAATATACCCTAAAAGTACATTTATAAAAGATGCTAACAGCCCTTGTACCCAAGGATTTTTCATTCAACTGAGGAGACAATAGGTATTGTTTAGTGTATAACTAGTGGGCAGTGTGATTAAAACATTAAGCAGCACAAGAGATAACTCATGGTTGTATACGGTTGCCATGAAATTAACATAGACCTTACATGCAATGCGAACAAATTTCAAAGGAAACAGCGATCACAATTGCTGCTACAAGTCCCTGTGTTCTTCATTCACTGACACACAGACTTCCATTCAAAAGGAGGGAAATAAGAAAAATACTCCTGTTTCTTTAATACTTACTACTTTTTAGACTTTGTACTGCTATAAGCCTATTTATACCTGATCTTATTTCGCCTGCACAATTACATGAATTTTGTGCTATTATACCCATTTTAGAGAAGAGGAAATGGAAGTAAGATTTAGTCATTAACCTACAGAGATATGGCTCTAAGTCAGTGGGGAAGCTGGACTCAAATCCAAGTCTCTGTCTCAAAGCCCCACTCTTTTACCATGCCACACCCCTATCTGAAAACCTTGGGCAAAACTTTGAAGTAGGTACTAAGCAATCATCACGGGAATAGCCAATGGGTCAGCAGATTAGACATGAGCATAGATGCTGCCTGAGGAGTATCAAATTGAGATGCTCTTCCAAACAAATGGTATATTTTATTTCATTTTCTATAGTCCCTGCAGGATTTTGATGTCATTTCTAAATGTAGGGGATTTTGAGACAACTTACAGAACCAGTAGTTGGATACAAAGATGCGCCCATTTGCAGACCTTGTAACTAGCCCTCTCTATATGCCCCAAACCTGTGTATTTGCACTGTGCTCAGATTAGTGACTGAAAATTGGGTAGTCCCATTTGTTTTAGTTCATCCTTTAAAGAGTGCCTTCTCTTGCAGAGAAAGCTGTATTTTCTTAAGCTTTTATTCTCCTGTAACATGCTTTGCACTCAGTGGGTGCTCAATAAATACTTGATGTTGGCTGAATAGGTGATAGTGGTGACACCCTGAGTTGCTTTCTTTTAAGTCAAGATAATCAAGTTCTTTGCCAATCAAACAGAACAAATTAGGTGTCATGTCAAAAGCTGGAGAAAACCCTGCATTCATCAAAAAGTCACTTATCTTGAAATACCAAACATTTTCTTTATAGTATCTCAGTCTCTGTTTAGGATGCATTGCCCACAGGAATTTAGTAGTTCAGTTGTTTTCTACCATGTCATAATGTTCAATACTGTACTGCCAGGTGATGAGTTGGAGGGTGGGACAGGAGTTTACAAATCAGTCCCTAGGGACTTTGCATTCCATCTTCCCAGCCAGCATGAATTGATAGGCATCTGGTAAGATAACTAGTTCAAAAGCTGAGAAAAACTTTGGCACACAAGGGAGACATATGACCTAGGGCACCCAGTAGATTGGCCCCACTCCATTCCCACAGTCCACGTATGAGGAGACAAGAAGAAGTCCCGAACCCTAAGGCTGGCTGTGTGCAACCTCTCCTGTGGCTCCATATGCAGTATTCACATAACCAGAATCATGGATATAGTCTAGGATGCACCCAGTAATGAGCTGGTGGGTGATCGCTGATAGTGTGCAGAACTTGACCTGGAAAGAACTCTGTTATGTGTGGCCTCTTGGCAGCTAGAAGGGGACCAACTATCTTCTGATGAAATGAGATTTCAAAGGTGAAGGAGTTAAAGAAAATCTCAAAGAGATATGATGAACAGAAAAAGAACATCAAGACCTGCAGCCTCTTCAAGGAGCAGTTCCAAGGACAAGAATTTTGTCTGAACCCATCCATCAAAAGGGCCAAGGAACTCAGTTTTCAGGGAGAGCAAGGTGCAGTAAGGCAAAAAAAAAAAAAAAAAATCCTTCCTACTTCTGAGAGCACGTAATAAAATTAATTAATGCCAACCTCCCTCCCAAAGAAAACACAATTATAAGGTCAAGAAAAACATAAAGCTATATGGTCATTTGGGCAAAGATCACAAGTATATAATCGGTGTAGCATGTTGGAAAAGGTGGTTGCCTTTTTTTTTTAAGCTTTTTAAAAGATGTTGCCTTGACAGTTTTACAATTAATGTCTTATCTTTGAGTCTGTGTTTGCCTTGATGAAAGAGATCATTATCCTGGGAAAATGTTCTATTCTATTGGAATTATTTCTTAAGTAACTATTAATACCGTTCTTATAAATGGATATAATTAACTCATAGACTGGCAGCTTTCTTTGAAATTCTCTTTTCTCCTTCCTGAGCTTATTCTAATCTCTGACTGTAACTTGTAAACATCTGTCTAGAATTGATGAAATGACCTCATTTGGGTCCCAATCAGCTCAGCAGCAGAGACTGTCATGCTTAGGAACTGAATGCCACTGATGTAGGGTAAAAATTAACAAACTAAAGTAAGTGTTGTAGAGGGAAAACCTCACAGGAAAATCCCTCTAAATATTCCCTTTATACAGAGTTGGGACTTAAGGAGAAAAACGTTAAAAGAAATGATTGCTAGAGTAATAACTTATACAAGTGATTAAAACACTCAATGTACTGAAAGGAGAGTGTTTTCTTAGAAGATTAATTTGAAAAATAATGTGCCAGAGGCTCCCCTTAAGTGTCCTGAAGTCTTCCTACTCCTGTCTGCTTCTACAAAAGGGTAGAGTTTGACCCAGCATATTACCTCACTCTCTGTGCCTCTCTACAGAAGTTATTTCATCCAGAGATTTCAAAGTGTCTTTACAAATGTAAATTAACAAGCCTCATCACTTCTCTCCATAGAGATGGTTCATTTAAGTAACACAGAAATTTACCAAAATGTTTTACTCAAGGTCACTTGAGAAATCCTTTGTGTAATCTGGAAATGGATATTCAAAGTGTAAAAATACCTTGCAGCCTCATTGCAGATCCAGACTTCTGTATCTCTTGGCAAGTACCACTGGAGGGTTGAATAATCTTCCTTTATCTTTACAGTGAGGCTCCAATCACTTGGTCTTTTCTCAACCTCACGAGGCTCTCACAAACCTGGAAATCCAGAGGTCAGCCATTCTCTTTCTTATCTATTCCCAAAGCTAAGTGAGGAGAGAATATGACTATTTTTTAAAGATTTTTATGAATTATTTTGATTAAATAAGTACTTGACTATATATATATATATATATATATGTGTGTGTGTGTATATATATATATTTTTTTTTTTTTCCCTCCCAAACTCTTCTATTGATCCAGTCAACAAATGTTTGTTAATCACTTATTTTGTTGCCTCTCACTATCCTGGACACAGGGAACAGTACAATTTCCTCCCTTCATGGGAAAGACGAACAATAAGCAAGAAACAGATACATCTTGGTCAAGTGCTGGAAAGATGATAAACATGAGGAGCTGGGTGAACTGAGTAGGTGTGGGTGGACCAGGGAAGGCCCCCCTGTAATCAAAACTCTTTTTGCTTTCCCTCTATGGGGGATGGACCCATAGGAAGATTGGACCATTGGAAGATGACCAAAGCTTAGAGCACTGGAGTGAACAGCAGGAAATGTGGCTTTGGAGGAAGGGCAGAGTGTGTGGGCCATGGGAAAGAGTATGGATTGTATTCCGACAACAGTGATCAACCCATGATGGGTTTGAAGCAGATTAGTAACATGATCTATGTTTTCATTAAAAAAAATTTAAATTTTATGTTAGCGGTAGAGTGCAAGCCAGGGAAAGGGGCAGAGGGAGAGAGAGAGAAAGAATCCAAAGCAGGCTCCACACCCTGGGGTCATGACCTGAACCAAAACCAAGAGTGGGACGCTCAATCAACTGGGCCACCCAGGTTTCCCTCCTCTGAAATATTTTTATCTGTCTCTACACATGTAATGTGAATCTTGTAAAGATTCACCAGACAGGCCAGGCTTTCTCATACCTTATAACTATTGAGGAAATATGCGTAGGAAACTGTTCTTCCCCCTTTAATCCTTACTGCACCAAGTTCCCCAAATGCTCATGGATGCAAAGTAGAACATCATTTTACAAGGGACAGACCTAGCTGCTTCTGTGGAGCTGATTCACCAGTTCTTACACTATGGATTAGCTGGTCTTCTTGCCCTTTTCACTGAGGAAACTGCAGTGTTCTTTTGTCTCATCTGCTCTCCCTCCCTGTGACCCTTACAGCACAAGACACAGACCTATGTATGACCTTTATCACTTGTATTGTCATTAAATGTTACCTTACCCTGATCTTCTGTTTGTGAGCTCTTTGAGGGCTGGGAATTAATCTTACTCACCTTCGTATTTCCAGTCATAATCACAGAGCCAGGTCCAGGTGCTCCAAAAAGGACGGGCAGGAGAGTGAACAGTGTGGTGAGAATATAATGGATTATCCCAGATTGGAACACATTTGAGGGAAAAGTGATGTGATGAATGATTATGCTGGATGACAGTGTAAGGTTGGACTGGACCTGTTGAACTGGAATCTATGGCAACTTTTATAACCACTGCAATGACTTATGGGTGAAAGTGTGAACTCTAGGGGGTGCCTGGGTGGCTCAGTCGGTTAAGCACCCGATTCCTGATTTTGGCTCAGGTCATGATCCCACAGTTTGTGAGATGGAGTCCCAAGCTCAGAGCCTGCTTCGGATTCTCTCTTTCCCTCCCTCTCTCTGCCCAGCCATTACTTGCCCACACGCTCTGTCCCTTTGTGCCTATTCCCTGCTCGAGCTCTCTCTCTCAAAATAAATAAATTTTTAAAAATAAAAAAAAAGTGTTAACTCTACAATTCTAGAGGTCTTTTCTGAGGTGCTAGTACTCCACTTGCCCTGGCTGGTTTAGACCAATGGTTCTCAAACGGGTCTCACAGGAGACATAATAGTATAGGAAGCGTTTGTAGGTGGCAAGGGCATCAAGATTAAATGACATAGATTTCCACTTTCATAATGTAATTCCATGCTCAATTCTGCTTTAGCTTTTCTAATTATTACATAGGTGATCTCTCAGTTTTGTGGCAGATTATCTTTAACTCCCTCAAGTCCCTGCTAATCTCACTTTTTTAATGAAAAGTGAACAAGCCTCAGGATCAGAGCTTTTGAACAGGAAATGGTATTTGTTTGGAATTTAATGTTATTTTGTTAATTATATTCATTTTGTGGTTTCCTTTTCTTTATGGAAAATAATGATCATTTTCCAGATAGGATGAGAATATAAAATTTCATTCTTCCGTGAATCTTTGGAAGTAAAAAGTACAAGATTTAAATATATACGATAAAGGTCATACATAAATTTTGGCAAAAACCATGGAGCTGATGTAAAATGACTTAACATTTGGGAAACTAGATTAGACCAATGATTCCTAGCCTTGTTTCTGAGCCTACCTTTAAGGTGCACATTTACTGAAAAATAGTCATATGAAATTAATATAAATTAATGTGATTTAGGAAAATAAATATGCCATGTATATTTCTATTTTTATTTATTTTTACAATATTTTTCTCATTATAAGGATTAGGCATGTTTATTTTTGGAATATAGGTCCCAGAAAATATATAATGGCATAAAAATTAAAAAATGCATAATGGCATAAAATAAAAAATACATAATGGTATAAAGATAAAGAACTTAGAAGAGTATACTATAGGGACAAACACATTTAAGATGTGAGTTGTTTTCTTTCTTGCTTGCTTTTTTTTGTTGTACTTTTTGGAAATTGATGAGATGATTTTGAATCTCAAAATGTTAATATGTATGTAAATCTGAATTTACATAAAAGAAATGAAAGGGTTATGGTTTTGTTTATTAAAAACAATTAACAATAGAATGACTTTAAGTATCAAACCTTCCCCTGTGTACTTAAAAGTTTAATTTACTCAAAATTTATATACATATAATATTAAGCACAATACTTGTCAAGCAATTTAACACATACCTTTAATAAATAAAATTTCATACAATTTCAATTATAATGAGATGAGTGAAGGTTCCTTTTGGGAATCATGCACTTAAACTCTGGCTTTTCTTACTTGCCAGAGACATACACTTTTCAGTTCTTTGCAAACTTACCTTCCTACTAATGGAAGGATAAAAACATGCCAGATTGAGCTGTATTTTAATTTTCAGTGAAAGGAAATGGCTTTGGCCCTACTGCCATACCAAGCCAACAGGTGTAGGAAAATAATTAACCACTCATACACATGGTACTCGTATTGGAAATGTCTATTTACAATTTTTTTCCCCAAAGCAGAGCATTAACATGATGTAATATTATTACCTTAATCCCAAGCAACCAGCAACAATAATAACCACTCCACACCAATATTGGGACATGGTGTTCCAATGAAAGTTTCATTTTCCTCTCCCTCACTAAGCATTTCTCTACTGAGACAAACGACAACTCCATTTCTTGATTTTGATGTTCTAAGGTGAGAGAGGTTTACATTATAGGATCTTGTTATAGTACTTTGTCAGGAAATGTGATGGAGCTAAGAGGACAACTCATCACCTTGAAATAAACTCCAGTGGTTCATTCCACCTGGCTCCACTCAAATACTAACAATTCTCAAGACTATAGTCTCCAGGAAGGCTAGAAATCCATGAGGTTTGCTTTATCTTCTGTGCCTGAAACAGTGCTCGGTTCCTAAAGGACCCTTCAGTGTTGTTGAATGAATGAGCCATCATTATAATAGCAGCTATTTCTAAATACCCAAGATGTATTTAGATTTACCCAAGATGTGGGTGTCTGGGTGGCTTGGTGGGTGATGCATCCAACTCTTGATTTTGGCTCAGGTCATGATCTCCTGGTTTGTAAGTTCAAGCCCTGCGTTGGGCTCTGTGCTGACAGCGAGGAGCCTGTTGGGGATTCTCTCTCTTCTATCTCTGCCCCTCCCCTGCTCATATACACACATACACACTCTCTCTCAAAATAAATAGGTGGGCTTAAAAAAAAATTTTAAATACCCAAGATGTAATAGATGCTATTATTTACTGTACCAACTCCAGTTCTAGTAACAGCTAAACCTGTAGTGGATTATTATCTGCGTTGTCTCATTGAGGAAACAGGCTCAGAAATGTTAATATGCCAAGTTCATACAGTGAAGGGATTAGGATTCAAAGCTAAATATGTCTGATGCCAATGCTTCCATTTTTTTCTCCTACAGAATGGAAAGTGTTATATGACCTCAAAAAGGGTGTCATACATAAAAATGAAAACTCCAATGGTGCAGATTCAATTTCTTTTGGGTTATCTAGTAACATTATCCAAAAAAGAAAAAAAAGAAAAAAAAAAAGAATCCATGTTTGTTTCTGGGATTTTCCCATTGGCTTGCCTCTGAAGGGCTGGGAAGAACCTTTCGTAAGTGACGGTTATTAAAACTTTTAGGCTCTGTTAAGAAAAAAAAAAAACAGCATATGTGTATGTATGAGTAATATGTATATGTGTGTCAGTCCATTTTTTTCAATCTTTTGTTGCTGCCTAATCTCTCTTCAGCAACCTGGCAGCTGGGGATTGCTAAAGGGCTCAGACTTCATATCAAGTATCAAGTCAGGGGCATCTTGACTTGATACTTCCTTCCTACCCATTGCGTCTCTTCAGCAGCTGGGCCACCTTTTGAGGTGACTGGGCAGCCATGTCCAGAGAGAGCCCAGGATCCCTGCAGAAGGGAGCAGAGGGCAGTGCAAAATAGCCCTCCAGGAGACGAGAACATCAAAAGTATTTGTTCACCAGAGTTTGCAGTTCCCTGCAGTTTTATAAATAATTCACTTGGGTAATGTTTTATCAAGAACTGCACAATTGTCTCAAAAGCCTGAGAATCTCATGGGCTTAAAAAAATTCTTAATCGAAAAACATCAAGGCTTTGACTGGATACCTTTATCCTTTTTCCTTCTTGGAAAAAAAAAATCTGTAACACACAAATGAGTTTGTTATAATTGCCCACCTAGTGTGTAAAATTTCGGCTTCAGTGTCACGCTTAACAGGGAATGTGCATAAGTACATGAAGCCAGCCGAGCATTCAAGGTTTCTATTTGTTGTTTTTCTTTACCAGCCAGCAGTTGGACACTGTGTTCGTCTTCAGGAAGAAGTCGTTAAATCAATTCTTTATTTAACCTCTTTGCTGACTTATGTTCCCTGTCCTATGACGAAGGTATTTTAGTCCACCTGCTCCTTATTAAGCATGAATTCCCCTCATAGTGTTTTAATCCACTGGTTTGCATTTCTGGACATACATCCCTTGCATGAACTAATAGTAAAATCTATTTCTCTGGTCACAAGGTGAAATAGGCAAGAATATGTGAATGATTCATGAAACTCCATCATCACCCAGGAGAGATTGTAAGTTATTTGCCAAAGATGGTGACTCTTTAGAGAAGATGGATAGGATTGATTTAGTGGTAAAAGTGTGTGATCTGGGTCAGATGACCTAGTTTGTAGCTAAGCTACACCACATGTGAACTGTGTGACCCTGACCGCCCTCTTTAACTCTCTGTGTCTCAGCTTCCCTGCCTATTAACTGTAGATAATAATTATTCCTACCTAAGAAAGTTTCTGTAAGGATTAAGCAAGTTAATAAATGGAAGGCACTCAGGGCAGGGCTAGAGCAGAGGATGCACTTTGTAAATGTAGCTGCTCTGAGTCATTTTGTCTCAACACACTTTCTGGGTGAAGCTCTTCCTCCTGACATATATAGCAAATGTTAATTAAATAAGTGTACACATGTTTCCTGGAGTTTCCACCCCGAAGCTGTGGACATATCGGCTTTTCTGTTTTTCATTCTGCTTTCCATCACCAGGTTAAATTTAATGGATCAGTGCTGTACTTTTGTACCCTAGATTTTCCATATAAGATTCCCACAGAACAATGCACATGACCAGTGGATGGGGCAAAACAAAGAGGAGGCAAAACAAAGAGGCAGTCTATCAAATTAGCTGCCATTCTTTTCCTCCAGTGACAAATCTATAGTGATCAATTTGAGCTGCAAAGACTTTAAGCTTTCACTTTTTCTGCTTCTCAACAGATAATCTCTTTGAATTGTTAAAAGATAAACTGAGGCCTATTAAAATTTTTAAAAGTTGATTTGAACAAAAATCAATTTGAATCAGGCAGCATGTAATCTGGCAGAGAGGAGCTCCAAGGAGTTGCACACAATGAAAGACTTTTATAAGCAGAAGGGAGCAGGAACAAGGAAGTTATACTAGGCAAAAGAACAGGTTGGTAATTGCAAGGTTACCTTCCTTTAGGGGACAGCAGAGGCCTATCAGGCAGATTACTTCACTAGTACTGACAGGATGATTCCTTTTTGAGTAAAGATTCCGTTTCACAGAAAGCCAAAATTGCAATTAGGTCTTGCTTTGGTGGTATTAAGCTTAGCATAGGCAGCTCCATTTTGGGCAGACCTGCTGCCTCGTTTTCAACAATTCCCCTCATTTTACTGGACTCTCTGCCTACCTGAGAGAAGTCTTTAAAATTTAAGGCATGAGTGCCACTCTCAGCTAACTCTGGGGTTCTCACAGTTTTTGCTGAATCTCTGTGTGATATTCACAGGTCACAACTTCAGATTCACATGTTTTTAGTAAGTTTTTAATTTTAATTCCAATATGGTGAACACACAGTGTTATTTTAGTTTCAGGTGTCCAATACAGTGATTCAACAATTCCACACATCACCCAGTGCTCATCATGACAAGTACACTCCTTAATCTCCATCACCTATTTAACCTATCCCCCCCCATCCACCTCCCCTCTAGTAACCATCAGTTTGTTCTCTATAGTTACACATCTGGGTCTTAATTTGTCTCTTTCTCTCCTTTTTTCCTTTCCTCATTTGTAAGTTCAGATTCTTTTAGTTGGTCATTATCTTTGTTCCTTTTCCAACATTCTATTCATCAGGAGATCTTTTGTTTGTGGGAGGTTGGCTGTGCACATGCATTTTGAGAGAATTTAGTGCACCAAGAAGACTTATGATTATTATAAGCAGGATAACTTCCAATGTTTGGAATGCACTTTGGAGGCTTGGTCTCCAAGACCCAAACCAATGAGAATCAAATAAGTAAAAGAAGTTCCCATAGAAGGCATCACTTTCTTAAGCCAACTGGCTTATTCATTGATCTCACGTAGCTGGGTCCCAACTTCCCCAGAGATGTTAATCCAAGTGCAGGTGGTATTTGCCATAGCATAAACACCTTCTTCCTCAGCTAAAATATAAGTAAAGACTTATACTATTATGAGAACAAGTTTGGTCAGAGAGTCTAGGGATTTTGTTGGGCAGCTACTGCTTTGCCAGCAGATTCGGGGATAAGTGCAAGAATTAAGGAACAATGTCTTCCCATGCATTAACAAAGAAGAAAAGCAAGGCGCAAAAAGGCAGAAGAATAAAGGTTTCATACTGGGGATGAACATTTTGATCCGTGATCTTGGGAAAGCTGCCCACCTCAAGATGCCGTCTGCTTCTGGGGAGAAACCTCCCTAGTCAATTTTAATTTTAGATTTCCAGCTGGTGTACAGTTCCAAGAGTCTGAAAAAACCCTTTTTAATTGGGATATATGAACCTAAAGTTCAAGTCCCTGAAGTTTGGCTGCTATTTGGGTAGTGAGAAGAACCTGGTATCATCCCTTCCAAGGACATTCAAGGGCGATCTTTGTTCTTCAGAATTCCAAACCAGAAGGGTGGGAGAGAATTTGGAAACATTAGTTTTTGAAAAGTCATAACCAGATATTTGAGGAAACTAGAGGAATTCAGCATCCAATTCACTTTACAGGTATGGAACAAACCTTAAAGACAATTAGCAGGATTAGAATTTAAATACAGATAAAGGTCCAAAGATAATTTCTCTCTCTATAATCAACCTCATTTTACCAAAGATAATCACAGTAAAGCTAATTTGTTTGCATTAAACTTGGCGTGGTATTATTTACCTAAGTCCAACAAGAATTCCTTTATAAGAAATCTCAGATTGAACTCTTAAAGCCTTTTGAGGGTAGGAAATCAAGCCCAGGACTTGCCATCAGATGTGTCATCAGACTTTGCCTGTAATACCTATAGATTTCGGTGAATTCTTCCCTTTTTGAGGTTCCACAGATATCTTGTTTCCTGGGCCTGCCAGGACGTCACCTTTTTTACTTTCCTGGTAAGGCAGCTGGGAACCGTTGTAAGCAAGGTCTTTCCAAGGGGCTTTATTAGCTCCATAAAGTAAACCTTAGTTCCTTAAAGCTGTGGCCCTATCTGAGTCAATATACGTTCTCAAATATGGCATTCCAGCGAAGGCCTTGGCAACATAACCAATGTTTCCAATTGTGTCCTGTTACAAGGAGAACAGTATGAAAGAGACCATCCTCCCAAGATCCAGAGTCACTCTCAAAGATAACCAAAACAGACAATTCCCCCTAAGAGCCAGCAGGAGTTGGTGGGACCCTAAGAAAGAAAGCAGGGCAACCTACATTTCGGCCCAGCCATATTTTGGAGGACCCCAATCTGACGATTGTCAACCTAAGTTGGTAGGACACAAAATGAGACAAACAAGAAGGGAGTAGCTGTCCCTGGGAAAGGACCAACAACTAATGGTACCCGAGAGCAAATTCACGAGTCACAATTCAAAGACCTAATTGTTACAAATGTTTTTGTTTCTGTTGTGTTTGTTTTTTTCTTGCCAATCTGAATTTGGAAAGGAAGAGGCAAGGACATTTTACCTTCCTCTATCGACCAGGCACCACAGATAGAGATAGGAGCGCCCACTTTGGTACAAACGCTTACCCTTTAGGTGGCCTCGGCCAGTTTTCCCAGAATGCCCCTGCCGGCCGCCGAGAGAGCACGATGCCCCAGCGTTCTCATCCTGGTCACCAGACACGTCAGAGGAGGACCAATATCCCCTTTCCCTCACGGCGAGGGCTCGGCTGGGACGCCTTTGTCTGGAGGGCACCGCGCAGGTGCACGAGCCGCTCCCGGACAGAAGAGCTCCCGCGAGGCCACGGTAACGCGAGAGGGTCTTTGCGGAGCTTCAGCTGCTCGTGCAGCCTTCCAGCGGAAGGGTTCGCCGCCCGCCGCCCGCCCCGGCCCCGGCCCCGCAACCGGGCGGTTTTTACAGCGGACGCAGAACAACCCGAACTCAGTCCCTCTTCACAGTCGGACCCGGTCCAGTTTCTAAGCCGGAACCAGTCCGTTCCCGAACTTCTTCCGGTTTTGAAGTCGGACTAAGTCTGCCGTAGGACCCGGCCTGGTTTCGAAGTCAGACCCAGTCCGACTCCAGCCGGCTTGTGAGTCCAGTCAGGAAGAAGAAATGTTCCAGGAACGCTTGAGAGCTTCTCACGTAAAAGCTGCTGGGATCTCACAGGGGCGTCCCGACCACCTCCTGAGGCAGCGAGAAGCAGCGAGCTCAAGGATCCTGTTGCTGGAGCTCAGGGGGCTCAGCAGGTACCTGGGTCTGGTTGCAGGAGCTCAAGGGGCTCAGCAGGTACCCTGGTCTGATTGCTTGAGCTCAAGGGCCTAGCAAGTTCCTACCTGGGTCTGGTTGCTCAAGCTAGGGGCTCAGCAGGTACCTGGGTCTGGTTGCTCGAGCTCAGGGGGCTCAGCAGGTACCTGGGTCTGGTTGCTCCAGCTCAAAGGGAGTAGCGGGTACCTGGGTCTGGTTACTGGAGCTCAAGGGGCTCAGCAGGTACCTACCTGGGTCTTGTTGCTCCAGCTCAGGGGGCTCAGCAGGTACCCAGGTTTGGTTGCTG
>NW_024412377.1:120284398-120312412 GCF_014898765.1 Herpailurus yagouaroundi | reverse complement strand
CTGAACCTCTAGGGGAGCAGCAGGTACCTACCTGGGTCTGGTTGCTCTTGGTTCCCTCTTCCATCACCAGGACTGTGAAAACATAAACATGAGGCATATTACAATTTCAAGACGTTATGTGGGCAAAAATGGATTCGGATCCAGCAACATCCAATCTAGCAGATCAAAAGGAGCTCCGAGGAGCTGTACAGAATGAAAGACATTTACAGCCAGAGGGGAGCAGGAACGAAGAGGTTACACGACTAGACAGAAAGGCAGGTTAGTTGTTGGAAGGTTACCTTCCTTTAGGGGATGGAGGGGTCTATCTGGCAGAATAAGTAACTAGTGCTGATCAGGAAATTCTTCTTCTTTTGTTTATTTATTTAATTTGAGAGAGAGAGAACATGGAGCAGGGGAGGGACAGAGACAGAGGGGAGTCCCAAGCAGGCTCCGCACTGCCAGCATGGAGACCCATGCAGGGCTTGAACCCATGACCCATGAGATCATGATCCTATCGGATACCAAGAGTCAGATGCTCAGGGGACTGAGCCCCCCAGGTGCTGCTGATGAGGGGATTCCTGATTGGTTTAAGATTCCTCTTCTGGGAGAGCAGGAACTATAATTAAATTACGCTTTGGTTTGGTGGTGTGGGGCTTAACATAAATGACTCTATTTTGGCCCTGTTGTCTTTTTTTTTTTTTTTTTTTTTAACAATACTGCAAAAGCACCACTTGCAAAACTTATCTGCAGGCTTGTTAAGGTAATTTATTAAAATTAAAGGAGGCAATTAGTTATTTTAAGCCACATGGGAATTTTAAGGAAAAGGTTAAGATTTTGAAGAGCTAAAATTTCTGAACTTTTTCTCCTCTTCTTTTTTTTCTTTTTCTTCTTCTCCTTCCCTTTTCCTCTCTTTCCCTCCTCCTCTCTTTTCTTCTGCTCTTCCTTTCAGTGCAGCTCAGTGTGTGGCATTGGTGGCTGGAAGTCTTCAGTGAACCTAGGTATGTAAGAACAAGGTAGTTTGGCTAGATTAAAGCTTACTGTGAATGGGGTAATCAATAGTTGGAAAAGTAGGTATAGGATAGATCCAAGAAAGCTTGAGATGCTGTGCTAATGCATAGTAACTCAGAGTCACTGAGGATGAGGAGGCAGAGGGAATGAGATACATAATATTTTTTATTACTCTGGACATGAGGTCATAGCCTAATCAGGTTTTCTCCAGAATCCACAAAAACTGAAGTGTCCTGGTTACTCTTGTAAAAATATTAAATGGGAAGAGTGGGCAGAAACAAGCTTTATGTGTTGCTGGGACTCACCTGTCTCT
This sequence comes from Herpailurus yagouaroundi, assembly GCF_014898765.1. Classification (NCBI taxonomy): domain Eukaryota; kingdom Metazoa; phylum Chordata; class Mammalia; order Carnivora; family Felidae; genus Herpailurus; species Herpailurus yagouaroundi. The sequence goes on along the minus strand of NW_024412377.1, from coordinate 120,311,112 downwards.
GAATTCAGTCTTCAAACTTCATCAGAGTCAAAAAGGTGGTGCGGGGCACCTCCAAGAGACAGCGAAGAAAATTCTGCCTTCCTGTTTCCTCCTTCAGATGATCTTCCTTTCTTATAACTAACCTCCCCCAACTCACTTCTGCTTTGATTTCTGTACTGAAAGTGTCCATTTTACCTTTAAGGCCTCTAGAATCAGAAGGTTTCTCTTTTTCTTTTGGACTTTCTTTTTTACAAGGAACTTTTAACAAAGTCCAGCAAAGCCGTGGTGCTCCTGAAAGCTTGCTCTGTTTAAATTGTATCCAGAATTATAATTTCTTTAACGGTGGCCATTCCTCTGGTATTGTGTATCACACTGAAAAAAAGATATTTTGAAATTCTTTAACAGCATATTAAAATGCAAATCGGTCTTCCTATTAAAGATTTCTGGAAGTTCTCTGACAACACATTTAAATGCAAATTGCTGAAGTGTAGATGCTAAAATTAAAATTGGGAACAGAATACACCTCCGTGGAGGGGCTGGTGCTCTTAACAGCATAGAGGAAAGCAGTACTCTAGGCCTCCTGTATTGTAATCACACAGTCAGTAGGTGACCCACCGAAGGGACACTTCCAGAGGAGAACATTCCCACCTCTCAGTTGCTTCTCCTCTTGCATTTAATTCTGCAAAATGGATCTGAGCCGAGTAGGCTCATGGCAACCTAATACAATACAGATTTTTTCCTCCTCTTGTGTCGTGTTGTCTGGACAGGGGCAGGCAAAGCTCCTAACCCACTGGTATTATTTACTTTGCAACTCTGCCAGGGTCTATTTACAGCTTGTCTGAGATTTCTTCCCTTTCTTCTGCTCTTCCTAGAAGTGGATTGTTCTAGGAGGCAGGTCCCTATAGCAACGATACAAGCCAGTGCTTTTCCAATTCTCCTTTTGTGACACTGCAGGGTCCCTCTAATTATTCCAGGGGGGTGTCATGGGACTCTTAAAACAGAATTAGTTTTAATTCACTCTAAATTTAAAAATAAATATGTGTCATTCTGTGGTTTGGGGCCACTGGATGGTAAAGAATGTGGGCTGTGCGTAAGGATGATGAGAGTGAAATTAAATAATGATCTGTTCAAAACGACTTGAAAATTTAATGGTAGAGATTATTTCAGGATGATGTGGTTTCTTCAGAATAATGGAGAATAGACTCCTAGTCCTTAAAATGTGGCTCCCAGGTTGCTATTCTCATATAGGCTGGGCTAGGAGGAAAGCCTTTCTTGGCAAGGCTGAGCACTCTGTCTTCTCTTTTTTTTATTTTTTTTTTAACATTTGTTTATTTTTAAGACAGAGAGAGAGAGAGAGAGCATGGACAGGGGAGGGTCAGAGAAAGAGGGAGACACAGAATCTGAAACAGGCTCCAGGCTCTGAGCTGTCAGCACAGAGCCCGACGTGGGGCTCAAACCCACGGACTGTGAGATCATGACCTGAGCTGAAGTCGGACACTTAACCGACTGAGTCACCCAGGCGCCCCTTGACATTGTTTTTCCAGGTGATGTGTCCCTCGGACTTTTTTAAGTAGTCCTGGGAAAATATCCTGGCTCAATAGGTCTCTTTGGTACTCTTTATTGGATCCTCTGTTTAAAAGTAATTTTTAGTTATACAAATACACATGAATACATTTTCCCTTAAAGGCTCTTTTTCTTAAACCCAGTACCCTGTCCTTGTTCTGGGAGTTAACTCCTGTTGTGAACTTAATAAGTACTCTTCAAAATGCTTACATATATATCTACAGATGATATGTAGCACTATTGTTAAACTGTCGTTTAAAAGTCATTCTAGGGGTACCTGAGTGGCTCAGTCAGGTTAAGTGTCTGACTTTGGCTTAGGTCATGATCTTGTGGTTTGTTAGTTCAAGCCCTGCATTGGGCTCTGTGCTGACAGCTCAGAGCCTGGAGCCTGCTTCAGAGTCTATGTCTCCCTTTCTCTCTCTGCCGCAGCCCCCCACCCCCACCCCTGCTTGCACTCTGTGTCTCTCTCAAAAAATAAATAAACATTAAAAAATTTAAATATATATAAAAGTCTTTCTAAAATAAGATCTTTGTCTATCAGTGTGTCTTAGAGGATTGTCAGTTTTGATGTTTATAGCTTTAATTCATTTATTTGCTTTTAGTGTTATATAATTATATTATAGTTTATTTAACCAGTTTCTTAATGGTATACACTCAGATTACTTGTAATTTTTCAGTATTACAAATAATGCTGCAAGGAATATTTTTGCATTTGGCTCATATTAGGGTAGATACTGAGAAATGCAATTACTCTGAACCTAATTTTTCAAGGAATTTGCCCCTTTCTCTTAGTCTTCTGTATCAGCAGATATATCTAGAAACATTCCTTTTTTGACTGGTAGGTTCTGGTTTACTGAAAAGAGAGATTTTGTTCCCTGTTGAAACTCTTTTCCATAATCTGCGTGATTAAAAAAAATCACAATATTGCAAGAAATTATATCATAATGGCAGTCATATCCTGTGTTTTATCCACAGCGCAGATGACAGGGCATAAAGCAGAGCTCTGAGTAATGGAGTTAATATCATTGATTCATTGCTGCTACGTGTCCATAGATTCTTTATTCTTCTCCAAGGGTCAAAAGCTCCCTATCAGTTTTTCCCCTAAGTGTGTCATTTCTCTTTGAAAAGTTTGCCATAGAGCAGAAATAATAATTCTCAATTGTATAGTTCTTTGTATTCTTTGGTGGGCCTCATAATCTGGAAATAGTGAAATATCTGGTGAATTCAGAGAGTGTAGATAGCTCAAAGTTGGTAATGATGGTGATGATGATGATAGTGCTCCAGTGAGCTGATGGGAATCCTTGCTGAAGGAAAAAACAAACTGCTCAATGACTTCCTTCTGTAGAGTACATGTTAAGCTTAGTTAGGGAATAGATAAGCTTTTGCATGATTTTATTTATTTATTTATTTATTTATTTATTTATTATATTTAAATACAAGTTAATGAACATAGTGTATTAATGGTTTCAGGAATAGAATTTAGTGATTCATCACTTACATACAACACCCAGTGCTCATCCCAACAAGTGCCCTCCTTAATGTCCATCACCCCTTTGTCCATCCCCCAACCTACCTCCCCTCCAGAAACCTTCAGTTTATTCTTCTGTATTTAAGATTCTCTTATGGTTTGCCTCCCTCTCATTTTTTATCTTATTTTTCCTTCCCTTCCCTATGTTCAACTGCTTTGTTTCTTAAATCCTACATATGAGCAAAATCATGATATGTATCTTTCTCTGACTTATTCCCCTTAGCATAATACATTCTAGTTCCATCCACGTTGTTGCAGATGTCAAGATTTCATTCTTTTTGATTGCCAAGTAATATTGCATGATGTAATTTTAGTCGCAGAAGGCCAAACTTGGAAAAGCACTTAGACAAACACCCTCATATTCTTTTAAGAAAATTGGGTCTCGGGGAACCTGGGTGGCTCAATCGGTTGAGCATCCGACTTCGGCTCAGGTCATGACCTCACGGTTTGTGAGTTCAAGAACCGTGTCAGGCTCTGTGCTGACAGCTCAGAGCCTGGAGCCTGCTTCAGATTCTGCGTCTCCCTCTTTCTCTGCCCCTCGCCTGCTTGTGCTCTGTCCCTCTCTCAAAAATAAATAAACATTAAAAAAAAAAAAGAAAATTGGGTCTCAAAGAAGTGATATATCTTGTCCAAGATCACTTAGGAAGATAGTGGTAGCATCAGCATTATAAATCAGATTTTTGAAATTTTATTTTTAATAGTTCTATGAATTTTGACACATTCGCTAATACATTCAGGGTACAAAACAATTCCATCATTCCAAAAAACTGTGTTTCCGCTGTGTAACCAAATCTGACCTCCATCCCTAACCTCTGGCAACTAGTGGTCTCTGAAATAGAAGTGCTTTTTCAAGGATTTCGTATACATGAAGCATAGAGTAACCTTTTACATTTGGCTCCTTCCCCTTAAATAATGTGTTTAAGATTCCTTCATGTTTTGAGTGCTTTAGAAGTTCATTCCTTTTTATTTCTGAGTTGCAGTCCGTTGTGTGGATGTATTGCAGTTACTTCATCCATTTACCCACCGAAGGGCAATTGGGTTGTTTCTAATTTCTGGTGATTACAAATAATGCTGTTATAAATATGTGTGTGCAAGTTTTTGTGAGAACATAAGATTGTATCAGTCTAGAGTAATTCCACTGGAGGCGGAATTGCTGGGTCATACAGTAAGCATATATTTAACGTTAGAAGAAGCTGCCAAACTTTAACCAGAGTGGCTGTACCATTTTGCAGTGCCGCCAGAGCAAGATGTTCAGGTATTTTCACCTTTGCCAGCACTTGCTACTGTTCATGTTGAGATTTTAGCAATTTTAATATGTTTGCAGTGTATCTCACTGTAGTTTTAATTTGCCTTTACCTAATAAGGAACGATGTTAGGCAGGTTTTCATGCCCTTGTCATTTGTAGGTCTTCTTGGGGGAAATGCCTGTTAAAATGCTTTATCTAGTTTTTAATGGGTTTATTTATTGCCTTTCTGTTGAATTTTAAAATTAAAAATATGTATATATTCAAGATGTAAGTACTTTGTTGAATATGTGATTTGTGGCTTGGCTATTTTTCCCCCCTAGTATGTAGTTAGTCTTTTCACTTGCTGTCTTTTGCAGAGCAAAGTTTTCAATTTTGATGAAGTCACATTTATCAGTTTTATTTTATGGGTTGTGATTTGATGTCACATCTAAGAGCTTTTTGCCTAACCCAGGGTTTCAAGAAATCCTTGTTGGCATCAAAAAGTTTAATAGTGCTTTGTTTTCTATATAAGTGTAAGATCCATTTTGAGTTAATTTTTATTTAACACATGAGGTATAAATACAGGGTTTTTGTGTTTTGTTTTTTGTCTTTGTTTTTGGCTTCTATATGTTCAATTGTCCATCCCCATTCATTAGAGTCTATACTATTTCTTCATTGACTTGCTTTTGCTCTGTTGTCAAAATTCAGTTTTCTGTATGTCTGTTTCTGAAATCTGTATTCTGTTCCATTGATCCATATGTCTCCCCTTGCATCCATACCACACTTACTGTCCTGTTTACTGTAGCTTTATAATAAGTTTTATGGAATCACGTGAGATATCTCACTTTTGTTCTTAAACTTTAAAATTGGTTGGGATACTTTGTTCTTTTACCTTTTCATATAGATAGAACCGGTTTTTCAAAATTTCAAAAAAAAAATCCTACTAGACTCTTGATTGGGATTGTATTATATCTTTAGATCCATTTGGAGAGATTTGAGGAAAATCAAAATCTTAAAACATTGGGAAAATTAAAATCCTAAAATATTGAGGCTTCCATTCTGCACATATAGTATATCCTTCCACTAATTCACAATTCTTCTTTACTTTGTTTCATCAGTGTTTTAAAGTCTTCAGCAACAGATTTAGCACATATTTTGTTAGCTTTATCACTAAGTATTTAATTTTTTGGAGCTTTAAAACATTTTTTTTAATCTTCAAATGTTCATTGCTTACTGTAAAGAAATATGGTTGATTTTTGTGTGTTGATCTCATATGATGCAGCCATGTTGAACTCATTTATTAGGTCTAGGAACTTTTTGATAGATGCTTTGCAATTTTCCATGTTGGCAATGATAGTGCCTATGAATAGAGACAATTTTATTTCTTCTTTTGCAATCCATATGCATTTTATATCTTTTAGTGTGTCTTATTGCAGTGACTAGGGCTTTAGTCTAATATTGAACAGGAAAGGTGATAGTGGGTATCCTTGCCTTGGCCTCCATTCTAGGGGAAAAGCATTAATTCTTTATTCATTAATTATGATGTTTGCTGCATGTTTTTAAAGACGTCTTTATTCAGTTTAAGAAAGCTCTTCTTTTTAAAATTGTTGTAAAATGTTCATTTATTTTTGAGAAAGAGAGAGAGACAGAGCGTGAGAGGGGTAGGGGCAGAGAGAGAGGGAGACACAGAATCTGAAGCAGGCTCCAGGCTCTGAGCTGTCAGCACAGAGCCCAATGTGGGGCTCGAACCCATGAACACATCATGACTTGAGCCAAAGCCGGATGCCCAACCGTCTGAGCCACCCAGGCACCCCAGCTATCTATTTCTTCTTAAGTGAGTTTTGGTAGTGTGTCTTCACCTGGTGCACTTCATCTAAGTTGTTGAATTTATGGCCATAGAGTTATTCTTACCATTATCCTATAATCCTTTTAACGTCTCTGAAGTCTGTAGTGATATATTCTGATATAGGTAATTTGTGTCTTCCCTCTTTTTAATTTGTCAGTCTGGAGGGAGGGTGTTTTTTTTTTTTTTTTTTTCTTTTTTCCCCATAAATTAAGTTGATCTTTTCAAAGAAGCTGCTTTTGGTTTCATTGATTTTTCTTCTGTTTTCCATTTTCTTCTTTATTTACTTCCTTCTGCTTGCTTTAAGTTCCATATGTTATTCTTTTCTTAGTTTCTTAGGGTAGAAACTTTGATTATTGATATGAGAATGTTTTTCATTTCTTTTTTTTTTTAAGAAAGTTTATTTTTTTTAGTAATCTCTACACCCAAGGTAGCACTCAAACTCATGACCCCAAGATTGCTAGCTCTTCCAACTGAGCCAGCCAAGCTTCCTCATTCTTTGTTTCTAATAGAAGCATTAAATGCTGTATGTTTTCTCTTAAGCACTGCTTTAGGTGCATACCATTGTTTTTGACGTGTTGTATGTTCATTTTCATTCAAATTGGAGTATTTTCTAACTTCCTTTGGCTCCTGGATTATTTACAAGCGTGTTAACTTTCAAATTTTGGGGGATTTACTAGGTATCTTTCTGTTACTGATTCCTGGTTCAATTTTGTTATGAAAAAATATCTTGCATTAGTTAGATTAAACATTTTGTTAAAGTTAGTTTTTATGACACAGCATATGGTCTGTCCTGTTGAATGTTCCATGTGTACTTGAAAACAACATGTATTGTACATTATTGAATAGAGTGTTTTATGTCAATTAGGCCAAATTGGTTGATAGCGTTCAGGACTTTTGTGTCCTTGTTGGTTTTCTTTCTGCTGGATCTTTGGATATGAGAGATGAGTTTACAAGTCTCCCAAGTTTCATTATGGCTTTGTTTCTCCTTTCAGCTACACTCATTTTTGCTTTGAATATGTACTTTGAATATGTTATTAGGTACAAATACACTTAGAATTTTTATATTAATGAATTGGCCATTTGAAAATAATTTCTGTAACATCCCTCTTGATCTCATAATTTTTCTTGTTCCAAAGTCTTAATCTTATCTTTATGTAGCCCCCACTATGATCAGTTGGTGGCAAAGGAGCAAGAGAATAGGAAGAAAGACTCCTGAGCTCACAGCAGCCCTCTTTTCCACTTCCTCTGATCATAGCAAAATATGGCTTTCAGATTAGATAAAAGTCTGCACAGGAGTATAGCCTCATGATTTAGGCTTGCCTGGGGATAACACAGGAGGCTAAAAAATATTAAACCAGTATTCCCCTCACAGTGCTATCCATCCCACAGAGGCCCCTTTCCTGGTTTTTTGGCCTTGAAGAGAGGGGAGAGAACCCTCCTGAAGTGTTTTCTGATTACATCTGCTGCATGGTCTTGAGATTCAGAGTTTTGTGGAGTTCAAGCTGGTAGATGGGGGGGGGGGGATAGAAATATCTGTACCATATTGGTCATGTTCACAGTTCTATTATTTACTTGTAGGGTAATCAGGTAGTTGCGTAATGTATATTCTCAGTATTCTTCATTGTAATTAGGAAAAGAAAGTATGGAGTGAGCTTACTCTGTGTTAGGGGGAACCTTCACCTCAGAAATCACACTGTAATACTCACTGTGGACAACTCAGACTTCCCTCTCACTATCTGTCACTTTGGTCAAAAATATCTCTCAACTGGTTCTATTATTCTTCTTGAAGCCTTTATGTTTCATACTAATTTTAACATATGTGAGTAATGCAAATGCAATACCCAGCTGTTTTTAGCCAATTATGCCTTAATTCTAATCCTTTTAATAGATAATCACTAGTATAGATCATAACCAAGAGATAGCAGAACCAAAAAGGAGAATTAAAATTCCTTGGTAGAAATAAAAAGAAATCCTAGAGACTGGCTTTCTAGAGACCATGTCTTGGAAGGGCATGAAAATATACGTCCCTGAACCCACAAAGGACAAATAAGAACTTTGATTACCTGAGGGCTATAAATAAATAGGTATTGGGTTTTATCAGTAAGTACTCTTTTGGTTGTGATCATAGCACTATTTAAGCTAAAAAATAAATTTATTTACAAATCTAAGGGTAATATGATTTCAGAAGTGACTAAATCTCGTTAGTTAAATTATACAGCCAGGAATGTCTTCCTCATTTTTTTGGCTTGTAGAGTTTTCTTTTGACTTCATTCTTGGACAGATTCTTCCCATGATGTGTTAAGGTCACTAGTAGTTTCAGATTTACAGTATTTCCTCAAAGTAACTCCAGGAAATAGAGTATCTTTCTCACAACTGTAATTGAAAGTTCAAGGTTAGCACTGATTGGCCTGGTCAGGGCTTTGTTCCCGTTTCTCAACAAATGACTATTCTGATTTTCCTGGTCTGGGTCTGGAAATGGGAAGTAGGCTCAGCCACTGATAGAGCACAGGCTACCAGTGAGGAAAGAGCAAATCCTCCAGGAAATTTGAGGTCCTGTGATTATAAGAAGAGGGCATTGATTCTAAAAAGGCAAAACAAGCTATCCATCATGTTGGCGATGTTGAAAGAAGGGTGGAAAGCTATGAAAAGAAACCTTTCCTACTTTGCAGTCTATTTTGTGTGAGAAGGAAACTTTAAAGGCTGATTTTCTAAAACTCTAACAGTAACAATTCTCTTGAATCCAGGGGAGTAAGTGAATATACTGAGTTTTTGTAGTCAATGATTTCAGCACTGACATGTATAGTAAATGCCATTCTTCAGTAATACTGAATGGCATATACAAAAGACAGACCAGTGTCTCCTTTTTTTTTTCCCACTAATTGCTACCTGCTATATTTTGTTACTTATAAAAAAAAAATAAGGAACAGGTTTCAAGTTAGATTGCTTTTCATGTTAAAAAGTATATCAGATACACTTTTTAATTTTGACATATTTATAGCTAAGAGAAAAAAAATTACTGGGAATTAAAAGCAGAACATTGGTTGAAGAAAAGAATCTGGAAGAAGAGAGTAGGCATTTCCAAAGTTATGGGTGCTGCTTTCTCTTCTTCCGTATGTCTCACCACAAACTGGTGTACTGGGGGTTCAGGGTTCAGTGTCACAGACAGAATCCCTTATGTGATCATCAGAAATACGCCATCCTAGGAGTACATCGCTGAAACCACCACCACCACCATTCAGCTGCCCACAGAGATGCGGAGGTGAGAAGCTTGCAGGTAAAACTGCTGCACAAAAGATTGTGCCTCTCCCCATCCAAGGCGAGTTTGTAGGAGGCTGTGAAGATGTTCTGTGCCAGGAGGGGTTTGTGATTTCCCTGCAGCCCCTGTATCACAAAAGAAACATTTCCTGAGAACTGAGGAAGAGATTGGAGATTGGAGCAAATTTCTCGGCCTGTTGCAAACGGCAAGGTGACTGTTGAACACTTCAGAAAATCCAAGAGCCTAAAATGAGTCCTTACACACACATCTTTGGGATAGGAAGAAAAAGGAAAATAACCATCAAAAAAATGCTTTAATGTTTTATTCAAAATCTGACATGTAGAATAGCTGGCATAGCCACCTCTAACTGTTGGAAAGCATCTCAGGATGAAAAGTTAACTCACAGCTTTCTTAACGTTCTTTCCTTTCCCTATTTCTGGCTTTTGTAGAGTCAGGGGACCTTCAGGTGATGTGTATGGCCCAAATAATATACTCTGGAACCAAGCTTTTTGTTTTTCTGAGACCGCACGGATGTAGTATGGTTTTTCACTAGGGTCTACCCAAACTCTTTCATAATATACACGTTCCCATGCGCCGTTTCACTCTACAAGTATGAAATTACTGGATCATGAAAGAAGCATTTCTATTTTAATTCAAAAACTGTACGACACATTGCTATTTTGCAAACGTAGGGCTTTATAGTTTCATATGATAATGTTTTGTAGTTGGTGTTCTGATGATCTGACAAGACCACAAACCTTTATTAAAAGACTAATCCCTTTATAAGTTTTTGCCTTATTTCTTATCCTTTCTTATTTTTTATTTTTGCCTGAATTTCTTCAAAATTCAGAGTAGATAGAACAGTTTTTAAATATACAGAATTTTTGTGTTTCAACCACAGGCCTAAGTGGAAAGCATGATAGTAATGGCTGTTATACTAATTTCTTTTTCCACTTTAAGCCTTCTGCTAATGGTGATAGTAATTATCGGATAAATGATTTAAATCACTGGCATCATTACTTGATGTTTTGGGCAGTCACATGTTTGATTTTGTTTTGAATCATTGCCAATTGCCAGGCCTAGTTTGATGTGAAACTTGGAGGTTTGGAGATGTTTGTTATGTGTTTAGATAGCTCTCTTTCTTTCTTTGTTTCATTTAAAAACATTTTTTTTTAAATTTTATTTTTGAGGGAGAGAGAGACAGAGTGCAAGCAGGGGAGGGGCAGAAGGAGAGGGAGACACAGAATCGGAAGCAGGCTCCAGGCTTGCAGCTGTCAGCACAGAGCCCGACACAGGGCTCAAACCAACCAACCATGAAATCATGACCTGAGCCTAAGTCGGCTGCTTAACCAACTGAGCCACCCAGGTGCCCATCTCTCTTTATTTCTTTATGTTTTCAGCTGCTTTATTTGAGATCATAGTCATGCATCATATATATCACAGTGTATGAATAAAGATACCTTTTGTTCTTCCCCCAAATAAAAATATACTTCTATTTGGATTGCAAATTGAGTGAGTTGTAGGTACAGTCATAGGCCTGGATTGACCCATAGATTATCTAGCAGAGTCACCATTGTGATTTCCACTATCATTTTTTGGGAATTGACTTGGTTGTACTTAATCTATAAAAGTGTTTGTCCAATGATAAAGGGCTATAGGATTTGTGACGGAAAATAAATCACTTAACAAATAATACAGTCTTCTGCTTCTTATACTGCAAGCCTTTGATTGAGTTGCACAATTTAACAATTCAATTTGGTAAATAGTTATGAACACCCACCATGATCCAGACATCATGAGAGATGTGGGGCTCTGAAGATGAATGAGATGTTGTCTGTAAGGATGGAGGTACAGGTGGGAAAACATGTTATAACAAATGGACATGTGCATTATAGCTTAGAGTTAGCCATTTAAATTCAGACCCCAAAATTTGGTTTTATAAGGGACAATTATGACTATTTCTGTTCTTAATTTTAAGAATATCTGCAAAGTCCTTTTATATAGATTGAGTTACCTAGAACTGGATTAGTGATAACACTGTGAGTTAGTTACCATGGTTGGTGAGGAACAATCTACCTCCCCTGGTCATTAGGATGATGGCTGTAGTGGTAGCCATAGTGAGAGACATGGTGATATTATGTCTGATCCTTCTTGGGCACTCATTGTGTCCCAAGTCTGCTTCTAAAATTATTCGATTATTTACCTCACTTTATCCTTATGTAGTAGTGTAAATCCTCCCAGAAGTAGATGCCAAGACAGGACAACACAGGAAAGCATTTTGTTAGCGAGATACCTGTGAGAGAAAATGGGAGGGAGCCTGGGAAGGCTGGTGGGTCTGTAAGGTTGTGATGCGAGTTTCACCTCAGGTGTGAGAGGGGAGGTAGGTTTGGTGGAGGTGTCTGCAGTTACATTAGTCTGAGGAAGGTTAGGCAAGGTGGGCAGAGAGTCCTTGAGTCAAAATGAGCCAGTAAAGGAGTCCCATGTCTTCTAGAAAGTAACCTGCCTTAGTATCCTTCCTGTGTTCTGCTGAGGGCAGTGAGGGGCCTGTGCGAGGGCGGGGGGCCTTGGTGCATATGCTGCTTTCTGTTTCATGGGGCAGCTGCCAGGGTCCTTGGTTGCTTAATGGATTACAGCTCCCCATGGTTGGAGTCTGTGGATATGTTCTCATGGCCACCATACTTTATAAACAGTTCCATTTTACAGATGAGAAAACTAAGGCAACAGATTGAGTGATTTGCCTAATGTTAGCAACTCATAAGTGGCCAAGACTCCAACCCGTGCTGTTAGGTGTCAGATTCTCTGCTTTTAATCCCTTGACCAAATCCCAAGGTTATACTGTCATAGTCTGATACTATTGAAACAAAAATCTTTACGCTGATTTACAAACTGTAATACCATATGAAGATATGCAGCAGCATTTCTTTAACTTCAAACTGTGTACATTCACCCCAGAGGTGCAAATAAATATAGCTTCTCCCCCTACAAATTCTGGTGTAGTAAATCTGGGGTGCACCTTCAGGGTATACATTTTCAAGGGCCATCCCTAGTGATCCTTTACAAATGCTTCTTGAATCGGACTTGTACAAACCCTGCTCTAGAGAAAATACTGGGTATGGAGACAGAAAAGAGTGGTTTCACTTCTGATTGTGCCAGTTTCTAGGTGTAAAGTCTCAGGTTGCTCTGATTTGCCTAACTCGGCTTACAAATTTGCAAATGGAGATGATATAACAGCAGTAATTAACTAAATAGGGCTTAGCAGGTCGTTGTGAGTTTGTTGGACTAGATGTGAAGGCATTGCTTGGTGAGCTGGGGGAGCACTATGTAAATGTCTGCAGTGATGCTGCTGGCCACGGTGCCCTCAATGGTAGCATCGTCGCTGTGTTGTTGAATGGTTGGGGCCCCTGGCTGTTTGTGGGTATGTGGTGTGCTTCCGATGCGAGAATATTTGATAGCTACCCTTGAATCCAGGTGAGGGAAAAGGGGTGTCTTTATTTATTTATTTTTTAATTTTTTTTTTCAACGTTTTTATTTATTTTTGGGATAGAGAGAGACAGAGCATGAATGGGGGAGGGACAGAGAGAGAGGGAGACACAGAATCGGAAACAGGCTCCAGGCTCTGAACCATCAGCCCAGAGCCTGACGCAGGGCTCGAACTCACGGACCGCGAGATCGTGACCTGGCTGAAGTCGGACGCTTAACCGACTGCGCCACCCAGGCGCCCCAAAGGGGTGTCTTTAAAGTGGTCAATAAAACAAAGAATAATTTCTCTTCTAGTTCGGCAGTAATAACTAGTAAATCCAGTCTTTAGAGATCATCCTGGTTATGTGGGAGGCTCAAAAATGGAATCCTTGAAAAGGCATTTCATTGGTATTTTTTTCCTTTTGTTCATGGCATTACTATTGGTTCCTTTGAAAAATTAGCAGGGATAATAAATCAGCGTGCTGGGGAAGATGAAGAAAATATTCATGTAATGCATGTCTCTTCCTCCAGCTTCCTGTGGGACCCGGATGTGCTAGAACCTGCACCCTACTGAGTTTAACCCGAGGTATCTAACATTCCTACATTTCGAGAAAGCAAATTTCAGGCATCAACTCAAATGCCTGTCTGCCTAGGATTTAAGATGATGAGGTTTAAAGCTGTGAGGTGCCTGTCGTTAATATTTTTACCTGTCTGTAGAGATTGCTTGTCACTGGTCTCATGTTACCCTTCCTCTGCCTGTCTGTCTATGAAGCAGTATCTGGTAGGAGAGGGGTACCTGTTGTCTGAGATTGGGCACTGCCGCACACATTCCCTCCATGGATTCTATCCTGGTGGTTTTCTCTTCTCCATTGTGCTCTTCAACCAATGATCTTAGGAAAGGAAAAAACCCCTTAGCCCCTCTGAGCCTCCTTCTCTTTACCTGTAACTTGAGGGTAATAATACTTTCCCCTTCTGTTTCAGTGTAAGGTAGAGGCAATCCCTTTCTTTAAGACCTAACTGGTTATCAGATTATGGTTACACAAGAAGCTCTCTTTAATACTGATCCCTCCTTCCAACAGGGAAAATATTTTAAACTTTTGTTTCTAGAATTACATTTCACACTATAAAATTAACAGAGCTACCAAAAGTAAAAAAAAAAAAAGAAAATCCAGATAAAAATTTTTCATGAACATTTATTAAGTATATAAAACCAAACAATAAAACCTTCTGTCATAAATATTCCTTACAGGAAAATTTTCACATGGACTGAATTGGAAGAGATATACACTAAAATATACCTATTTAGATTATGATTATTTTTTGTACTGGAATTTTCCTTTTACAGTCATAGGTATTCTTCTTAAACAGATTTATGATTGAGTCAGTGTGCCTGAATGCCTCTTAATTACTAGACGAATAAACGCCCAGGGAGAAGCATTTTCCATAATGCCTTCTTTTTCAAACATCTTTCTTTCTTTTATACTAGTAAGATCTTTCCTTCTACGCATCCATCAGTGATGTGCCTTGTAAACAAATGTCAAATTTTCTCTTTTGGGTATGTAACATTACCAAGATATTTGCTTCCAAAGAAGTCCTGTTTTTATTTTCTTTTAATGCCTGTCAGGAAGGGTAGTTTTCACCTTCAGCGATTTCAGCTAATGTCCCTGGAAGTCATTCCTGAAGTGTCTGCATCTTTGCATGCAGCTTCCCTTGAACTCTGACCTCATGCCAAGCAATTATCTTTCTGTTCAGATAGAGCCACAAAGATTATAAAGAAATTTTATCAGTTTGTTTACAACAATGTTGATTCCAGCGTATTTTAATGTGGATTACCAAGATGTAACGATCGAGGATGTTAAAATAATTCGGAACATTGAGAGCTGGGGTTAGGCAGTGAAGACTTTTTAGAGTAGAGAGGTGTTAGGTCTAGAAGAAATAGTATATATGTAATAAGTTTATAAATAAATGGGAAGATTGGGTCTCAGAGCCAAGGGAGCAGAATGAGAAGTATGGACTGCATAATACTCTTTGATGATTCCTCAGTTGGCATCCTTAAGTATATAATATCATCATCTCCTGGTCATTATTTCCTTTTTCTTCTTTTCTTCTTCTTCTTTTTTTTTTTTTTTTTTTTTGTTAAAAGAAAAAAGTTTTTTATTTGCTGCACATTTGAAAATCTGGACTATTAATCTTTTAAAATATTTAATTTTTTATTGAGATATAATTGACATATAACATTGTGTAAGTGAGGAGTATGAGGTGTTGGTTTGATACACTTACATTTTACAATGTGATTATGACAGAAGTGTTAGCTGACTCCTGTATCGCATCACATAATTCTCATTTCTTTTTTGTGTTGAGAACAATTAAGATCTAGTCTTAGAGTCGCTTTGAAGTTTATAACATGGTTTTTTTGACTATACTCACTCTGTTGTAAATTGGACTTCCAGAATTTATTAATCTTCTCTTGTATACTGTCGTTCCTTTCAAGCAATCTCAGTTCTACCCCTGCCAGTATCCCTCACCTTCGTGCCTGTATACATGCTGAACTTTTTTTCAGATCATTTGTCTTGCTTGGCTTCCCAGACAAAGTTTATGACTCTTCCCTCAGTGCTGCAATATACTTTTTTAGAGAGGAAAGTTTCCAGGGGCTTCTGTGAGGTTTACCTAAAAATCATTAGACCAGGGACTGTTAAAATGAAATAAAATTCAGAGGGTCTGGGAACGTAGTTGGAAACAAAATTCATCTATATTTTTATACACCACTATCTTAAACTGAATATTTATTTATTTTTTAAATTTTTTACAATTTTATTTGAGAGAGAAAAAGAGAGCATGAGTTGGGGAGTGGGGCAGAGGGAGAAAGAGAGAATCTCAAGCAGGCTCCATGCTGAGGATTTGCGGGGCTCAGTCCTACAACCCTGGGATCATGACCTGAGCCAAAAACAAGAGTTGGACATTCCACCAACTGAGCCACCCAGGTGCCCCTTAAACTGAATATTTATTTTAGCTATGAATGATGGCCACCAAACAGGGTAATATTAACAATATCTCTGATTTTGATATTAGTAGAACTTACAAATGTTTTTGTGTCATATCAGTTATTTTAGATTCTTGAAATGTTGTTTAAGGTTACTTCTTCAAATTTAGCATAATTATTAGTCTGCTGGTAGATCCTGTTATTTAATGCACCAGTGAAGGCACTCATATATTTATGTATAGATTTAAGATAGCACTTTTACTATTTTTCAGTGTTACTGGTTTCCTATGTAATCATTTGTCTTTTATGCATCTAAAAACTTTTATATGAGGAAGGATTCATGGGATCTTCATCAGATCGCTCAAGGGACATTTGGCACAAAAATAGGAATACTTGCACTATAAGCTCAATGAGGCCACAGCCTGTGAGGGATGATGGTGGTGTCCATACAGGCCCAATTCACGGGAATGGTATTTTGGGATATGGTGAGAATATCCTTGCTATGGTAAGGAATTTAGCATTGAAGGCCTGGTTAATCCAGGATATAAAGAGCAGAATTTGATTTGATGAAATCTTTCTTACAGTGTTTTGTTTTGTTTTGTTCTTTTTTGAGAGACAGAGAGAGTATTTGCATGCTTGCGTACACTAGCAGGGGAGGGTTAGAGGGAGAAGGAGAGAATCCCAAGCAGGCTCCCTGCTCAGCTCAGAGCCCAATATGGCGCTCAATCTGACAACTGTGAGATCATGACCTGAACCAAAAGAAGAGTTGGATGCTTAACTGACTGAGCCACCTAGGTGCCCCAGTAAAATCATTCTTTTAGGAAATTGGGTCTATTTGTCCTTCCTGGATTAGATTAGATGGATTAGAGGGTCGAACTCATTTAGAAATTTATCGTAGTCCAGGTATGAGATGAGGAGGTCCAACCAAAGATGGTGGCCATTAGGATTTAAGATGAAGAAATGGCCTGGACTACACAAGAGGCAAAATAGAGCTAGATGGAGATGAGCACCGAAATGTTTTTCTGGGTAGGAAAGACCAAGAGTGAGTTTGATTGTTCTCTCTTTGAGTTACCATAAAAGTCTTGTAGGTTTAGATGCTGGTTTGGAGTTTCATCGTGAAGCTAGGGACTTGAAAGCTATCAGTACAGAGAAGTGAATGACAGAAGAGGCTGACAGTTAGCCAGGAAGGCTCAGAAAGAATAGAAAGTTCTCAGTTTTCCACCTCTCAGAGCAAACTCTGCTCTGAAGGCATTCAGCCTCTGTGAAGTCAGGATCCAGAGGGCGGGCTGGGCTCCTGGGTTGCATGTATGTAGGAGGCAGTTATGCTGCCCAACAAGGGCCAGTGTTCAGTAGTGACCAAGAACCCAGGTTGGTTTCAGACTGTGATGCTCCTGGCATATAATTCCTTTTTGTACAGAAGATTGGTGACCTCGAAGGCCATTGTACAGAAGATTGGTGACCTCCCGCGCACATTGCTATGTGACTCATTAGTAGCTTGCTCTTCCTCTTCCCTGGCCTCACTTCCTACAGCTCTCATGACATCCAAGTCCAACTCTTGATATGACTAAAGCTATTCTCTGATTTCTCCAGATCCTTTTTCTCTTCCATTATGATTCCTTCTCTCCAGGGCTTTCCTTTCTCTGTTAATTTATGACGCTTTTCCTATGTGTTTGATTTTGAAGTCTTATGCTGTCTTTCAAGCTTTAAAAAATTTTTACTGTCATACGGAAACCCTCAAACCTCTGCTCCCCTAATTTGTTCCTTTTGCAAACATTTAAAGAACTGTATGGATGTTTGCTCTTTAACATGTTTCCAGTCATTTAGTGGTTCACGTTTATTGCTTCTATAATTTTTTATTGTGCCTTTTGTACACATTTAAATTTTTGTTTTTTTTTTTAATTTTTTTTTCAACGTTTATTTATTTTTGGGACAGAGAGAGACAGAGCACGAACGGGGGAGGGGCAGAGAGAGAGGGAGACACAGAATCGGAAACAGGCTCCAGGCTCTGAGCCATCAGCCCAGAGCCTGACGCGGGGCTCGAACTCAAGGACCGCGAGATCATGACCTGGCTGAAGTCGGACACTTAACCGACTGCGCCACCCAGGCGCCCCAATTTTTGTTTTTTAAAGGTTTGCTCTTAAAAAGAAAGATGCATTGTGGCTTTATTTTTATATGTCACTACTGTCTCTGACTTCATCTATTGCTGAAATTCTATTTTGAAGTATCTTATAATTTGACTGAAACTTGATCCATCTATAGGGACCTTCAAAAACATTCATATTAAGCAGGAAGGATGGTAACCTGCTTAGCAGACTGAATTTGGAATATAAATTCCCCTCAGGTCCAAGCCAATTTCAATGATGAACTAACCACAGAAGCATAGTTTAATAAAACGAAATATCCATTTCATTTCATTAGTCAGTTTTTATGTGATTAAACAAGAAGCCAATTGCATTTTGCATATAATGTTAAATGTTTTTTAGAAGATCATCTAGTAATTTAACTAGAATATAAACCCTGCATCCTCTTAAATTAAAGCTGCGGTATTTTTTGAATGAATACCAGTAAGTCATATCATATTTTGCTTTTGCTGACACTAAGAGGGAAATAATAAAAGAAAAACCTGAAACATATTATCATGAATTTTTAAATAGCTGTGAACTTAGTTTCAGTTGATACCCATCAAAGTTAGGCTGATAACTTTATAATTCAGTGCTACTTGCTTTTTTAAAGATTGACTTTATTTTTTTTAGAGTAATTTAAGGGTCACAGCAAAATTGAGCAGGAAGTGCAGAGATTTCCCATATGTCACCTGCCCCCGCACACATATAACCTCCCTATTACCCACATTCCCCACCAGAGTTGTGTATTTATTACAAATGATGAATCTACATCATAATCTCCCAGAGTCCATAGTTTATATCAGGGTTCATTCAGTCTTTGTGTTATACATTCTATGGATTGGACACATGCATGATGCCATGTATCCATCATTATGGTATCATGCAGAGTATTTTTACTGCCCTAAAGCCTTCTGTGTTCCACCTATTCATCTCTTCCTCTTCACAACCCCTGGCAGCCGGTAATAGTT
This sequence comes from Herpailurus yagouaroundi, assembly GCF_014898765.1. Taxonomy (NCBI): domain Eukaryota; kingdom Metazoa; phylum Chordata; class Mammalia; order Carnivora; family Felidae; genus Herpailurus; species Herpailurus yagouaroundi. Next base: position 120,292,185 of record NW_024412377.1, on the reverse strand, counting down.
TTACCATCTCCATTCTGGAATGTTGAATTGTTGGAATCACACAGTTTATAGCCTTTCCATTACTTAGTAAGGCTTTTATTACTTAGTAATATGCATTTAAGGTTCCTCCATGTCTTCCATGGCTTGTCAGTGCCGGATAATATTCCCTTATAAGGATGCACCACAGTTTATTTATCCACTCACTTACCGAAGGACATCTTGGTTGCTTCCAAGTTTTGGCAAGCATGAATAAAGCTTCTGTAAACATCTATGTGCAGATTTTTGTGTGGCCCTAAGTTTTCAGCTTCTTTGGGTAAATATCAAGGAGCACCATTGCTGGATTGTACGTTAAGAATATGTTTAGTTTCATAAGAAACTGCCAGATTGTCTTCCAAAATGGCCATACCGCTTTGCATTCCTGCCAGCCACAATTGAGAGTTCTCGTTGCTCCCCATCTCCTGGCCAGCATGCAGTGTTGTGAGTATTATGGACTTTGGCCGTTCTAATAGGCATGTAGTGGTATCTCATTGTCATTTGCGTTTACATATGCCTGATGACCCATAACATGGAATATATTGTCCTATGCTTCTTTATCATCTGTATATTTTCTTTTGTGAAGTTTCTTTTAAGGTCTTTGGCCCATTTTTTAATCAGGTTGTTTATTCTTGTTGGTTTTAGGAGTTCCTTTGTATATTTTGTATAACCATCCTTTATTAGATGTGCTTTTGCAAAGATTTTATCCTAGTCTATAGTTTGTCTTCTCATTCTCTTGACATTGGCTTTTGCAGAAATTTAGTTTTTAATTTTTCTTTAAAGTTTTTTTTTTAATTTTTATTTTGTTAAGTCATTTCTACACCCAACATGGGGCTCAAACTCTTGACCCCAAGATCCAGAGTCTCATGTCCTACCGACTGAGCCAGCCAGGTGCCCCAGTTTTTAACTTGTCGATTTTTTCAACTTTTTTATTCAACTTGTCGATTTTTTCTTTCATGGATGCAGCTTACTTTTTAACTTGATGTCTAAGATGTGTCTTCTCTAAGATTCATAGAGATGTTTCATGATACATTTCCAGATACCTACCTCACTCTCTGGGTATGTGTGGGCATGTTTACACATGAGCTTTATTTTTAATTATCTGGCAGTTTTTCTTTAGTTACTGCATTATCAGATTATCTGATCCAAATTTTGCAAGTCTGTTCATAGCTGACAGATTTTTTTAATTTTTATTTTTATAAATGTGCCCTTTGCTGATCAAAGTCTTAAGGGCTATTAACTGTGGAAGTATCCTTTTATAAATAACTTCTAGTTCAGGTTGGGATTTGGAGAGAGGGAAGGAAACCTTTCTTCATTTCTTTTATGTAGAGTTTTCAGCCCTGCAGCAGGCTTTAAGTAGTGGGGAAAAGACAGGAACCAGAATTTTCTCCAATTTTCTCCAAGTAGCTTACCACTTTCTTGGCTAATATTAGTTAATTTGCATAACTTTATATGGTAGATACTATTCTTTCCCTCCATTTACATGTAAGCTCCAAGAATTTTCTTCCTCTAGAAGGAAATACAACCTGGCAACACCAAGTGAGAACCATGTCTGAACTGTAATTCTGTATTACCTACAGAACTGTATGGTAATAAATTTGTATAAACAGGGGTGCCTGGATGGCTCAGTGGGTTAAGCATCAGACTTCGGCTCAGGTCATGATCTTGCGGCTTATGAGTTTAAGTTCCACATCGGGCTCTGTGCTGACAGCTCAGAGCCTGGAGCCTGCTTCGGATTCTGTGTCTCCCTCTCTCTCTGCCCTTTCCCTGCTTGCGTTCTGTCTGTCTGTCTGTCTGTCTCTCTCAAAAGTAAAAAAAAAAAAAAAATTAAATTTAAATTGAGGAACATGCACGGTCACCTGAGTGAATCAGTCTGTTGAGCGTCTGACTTCAACTCAGGTCGTGATCTCACAGCTCATGGGTTCGAGCCCCACGTGGGACACTAAGCCTGAAGTATGCTTCGGATTCTTTGTCTCCCTCCCTCTCTGCGTCTCCCTAGCTAGTGCTTTGTCTCTGTCTCTCTCAAAATGTAAATAAACATTTAAAAAATTTAAATTTGTATAAATGAATAAGCTACTAAGTTGTTGGTAATTTGGTATAGCAATAGAAATCTAATATGGGGACATAAACTCCTAGATATTTTAGGCTCTTTACTCTCTGCTCTCATGTGCAAGGCAACTCATTTCGCCTGTGGAAAGTTCTCCAAAGAGCAGTGGCAGGTGCAGAAGTAGGAGGCTAGAGTACACCAAAGTAGAATGAACTCAAAAATGGTAACAGAAGATCTGGGGAGCCACCAACAGTGTTTGCTAAAGGGTGAAGTAAGCATTTATTAACTGAATGGATGGATGAATGAATGAATGAATGAATGAATCAACATATTTATGTAAACAACTGGAAGAGAGAGCTTATGTAAGAAATGACTTCTTACCACAGGTAGGCATGTTGGCAGTTCCCATTCAGAGTATTTAGTAACCAAGATGTTCTTCTACATTTAATGCCTTCCCCTTGTTTTCAGGTTCTCCAAGGGGCCAGTGGGCTAGGAAAGTAGAAGTATTCTATAGACACAGTAAAAACAAGCAAACTTTAAAGTGATATTTATGCTGTAGAAATCCTCCAGAAAATTCAACAATTCTTTGGAGAATTTCATTGCATTCTGAGTACCTGACTTATAAACTGCTGTAACTAACCAGCTGGAGAATTCATCATCCTCTGGAGCATTTGGCTTGCTTGGCAGAAAAAAAGCAAAACAAAACTACCTAGGCATGGAGAAAAGAGAAGCCTTTAGAAACACATGTTTTGAGAAGTCAAAGTCAAGAAAAATAGGCTAAAGGAATATTTCCCACTTTTTCCGTGGTCCTTCCCCCTCCCTGTTTTCTCTTTTCCACTTTCTGTGCTTGGGCAGAAATCCCAAATGAATTGTGTTTCCCATGGTTAAGTTAGAATAAAATCTATGTGTGTGAGTGAGTGATTCCATATCCATGTTTTTAAGAGTCAGGGAAAGATAGCTGAGTGGAGTACAAAATATAAAGGAAATGAATTTGCTGATGTCCTGAGTTTTGGGATGTGATTTCTGTAATTTTACTTGGTTTCAGATCATCTAATCCCAATAGATGCTTTAAATCTAATAATAATATTTTTGGCTGCAAGTAAGAGAAAATGTAACCAAAGTAGGCTTAAACTATAAGGAATTTGTGACCTCTTAATAGGAATTCAGCAGACAGGACAGGTACAGGATTGATACAGTGATGCAGTTGAGGACCCAGGTGCTTTTCATATTTCTACTGACCATGTCAGACGTGCCTCTGGTCACAGCCCCAAGTTGAGTGCAGAGGTTCAGACATTATGTGCAGATATACTGTGTAGGGTGAAGAAGAATTTTACTTTAGTGAGTTCCCTTTAATGTGGAGTAAAGTATTTTCAAGTTGCCTCCACACTATCCCAGCTTACTTCTCTTTGGATCACATTCCATGTCCAAGAGACAGCAAGGCTTAGAAATTGAACATATGTAACACTGTTTTCAGACTTTACATTGGGAGATCAGTTCTGCTAGCAAGGAGGAAGTTGAAATGATGGTGATGGCAGTTGGACATTCAGCCCTGGGTCTGGTACCTGGTTGTTGTGATAGTGAAATGGCATCATGTGGTTAAGTGCTTAGAATGGTGCCGACAGGTGCACCCAGGCTCAAGATGCCTTCTGGAACATGGTTCCTTGGCAGATAATTTTCTTCTGTGATAGCCATTTTAATGTCCAGTGGTAACACCAGTCCAATATCCAAACAACCAAGGCAGTGTTTAATTACTTAAGGAGACTCTCAGAGCAGGTATGGGGCTATTGTTTTGCATGCAGTAAAAAATAGCCAAATATTCTTCTTCATTCCTTCATCTTCCCCTTTCTAACCATCTCTTGCTGTCAAAGCTATTCCCCACTGTACTTGGGTCTTTCCCCAAGTCCTGTATCTCTGCATCCTTTTTCCTGTCTTCCTCCTTTCAGATGCAGCAATTTGTTACACAGATCAGTTTAGTCTCTCTAGTCTTCTTTCATTTTTCCTTTTCACCCAGTATCCTGATCAGCACAGTGAGGTCAGTAATGGAGCAAGCTAACATAAGCTTCTCTTAAGAGGCAAGAAATGAAATAGAATGTTATAAATAAATAAAATGGAGCAATGCATTTTTCTTTTCCCCTGTCACTGAGCTATTTGATGTTGCCTAGAAGTCCTAGACGATGGACCACTAACACTTTGGCAAAAACCTTCAAGCTTTTTCATTCCCTTCCCCAGAGAGGACCAAGAATGCAAACCACTTTGTCATTCATCATAAAAATCCACTGTTTCTGCCTTGCTGACAGCCTTGCTGAATTAGAATCACACCTCATGACCTACATAAAGATACATTGGCAAAATTTGAGGGAGGAAGGAAGAGGAGGAAGAAGGAAGAGACCCTAGTGATCTTAAACATGCTCTGTTGTCATCATGGTTTTAATTTCATTCTGCCCGTGGGGGGTGGTGACCATACAGACCTGAATTAATCTTCACTTTTAAATTTTTATGCTCTATTTTGGTGTTGCTCATATAAATGGGCACTCCATTTGGGTTTCTTTTTCTTTTGCCACTTGTCTAATTGTACCAGCTGCCCTCTAAGTTTGAAAGGAGAATTAGTTACATCCACCGTTAGTTTTATCACTTTTGTGTGTGTGTATTGTCTGAAAGGAAGTGCTCAGACAATTGCCGAAACAAGTAAGTGCCTTGTACTTCGGGGATAATACTGCTGATGATGCCTTTAAAGGTATCCCAATCATTGAAACTAGCGACTGGGTAGGAAAATCCAGGTCTCTTTATATCAGGTACATTCTATTACCATTTTGTTTTATTTTGTTTTATTTATTTTTTAAAATGTTCATTTATTTATTTTGAGAGAAAGAGTGTCAGCTAGGGAGGAGCATATATATATATATATATATATATAGAGAGAGAGAGAGAGAGAGAGAGAGAGAGAGAGAGAGAGAGGAGAATCTTAAACACGCTCCATGCTCAGTGTAGAGCCCAACTCGGGGTTCAGTCTCATGACTAACCTGACTGTGAGATCATGACCTGAGCCCAAATCAAGAGTCAGATGCTTTAACCGACTGAGCCACCCAGGTGTCCCACCCCTTTTTCTTTCTTTCTTTCTTTCTTTCTTTCTTTCTTTCTTTCTTTCTTTCTTCCTTTCTTCCTTTCTTCCTTTCTTCCTTTCTTCCTTTCTTCTCTTATTTAAATAATTTGAAGACTTCTTCACTCACATCTTTCTTTTTTAAAAATAGTTGATATATCTACATCTGTATCTATATGTCTATGGAGAGGGTGATAGAATAGTTGGCATGCAATGTTACATTAGTTTCAGGTGTACGACTTAGAGATTTGACAAGTTTATACATTATGCTATGTTCACAAGTGTAGCTACCCTCTGTCCTGTTAAATTGCTATTACAGTATCATTGACTATATTCCTTATGCTTACCTTTTATTCCTATGACTTATGCATTCCATAACTGGAAGGCTTTATCTCTCAGATCTTTTACTACTTTAGGACAATTAGAGCTTAAACAGAGAAATGTGTTATATACATAAGTGAGTCAACTTTGGGTTCTCCACTTGCTTCCTTTGAAGGCCAAGACTATCTTTTGGAGCTATGTATTGATTCATTGGAAAGAAGGCCATGTGAGGGGAAGCAGGTGGCTTTTATTTGCTTTCTATAGAACAAGGTAGAAGGAGAATCCCATTTCTGGCTGTGATGTAATAGGAGGATGTCTTGGCCCATTTCTTTTGTTATCAATCATGGGATCAAGGACACCAGAGTATAGAAGACAGAGGTCACAGAAGAGTTAGGGTGAGAGAGTACCAAGTCCTTTTTCACAAGAGGAATTGAGGCAGTTCTCTCTACACATTGGAATAAAAAAGGATAGTTTTGTTTTGAGTTCAAGGAAAGGTGATAAAAATAATAGCAAAAACTTCTTATGTTAAGCATTTCACACAAATCATTTCACACAATCCTTAGTAAATCTCTGATGTTGACATTACTATTATACTATTCTCAATTTATTGAGTAGGTAAGAGGTTTAGAGAGGTTATGTAACTTGTTTAGAGTTACACACCTGGTCCTAACCCCTATGTTATATGGCCTTCCTAATATGGTGTTAGGATTTATCAGTATTTTTATGGAGAGTGACATTGGAAAACCTGTAATCAAATATGAGTATCTTCATTTCAACCAATTCATTTTCTATGACCAAAACATTCACATGTCAATAGGTTATCTGATTCACTAGATTCGTCTACTGAGAAATAGAAAAGTGTCCCATACTTTCTTTCCAACCTTATAAATACTGAGGAGTGATAAATTTTTACTTTTTACAGCTAGGTCCCTTGGCGTAATGTTTTAGATAATGTGTGTATGCTGGGATTAGAATAACAGAAAGAGACAGAAGGTTTGGAGAGGAAATTAGGTGGAAAGGAAAGGTATTTGTAACTAAACATAATAGAAAAATTAGAATTTCATTTTAAACGGTCCAAAAATACAGTGACATTTATTAATCTGTCTCACAAGAAAAATAAGAATAATGCTGGTATTACCAGCACAAAATACAATTTTATTGTTTGTGGAGAAATGAAAATATGTAGCCAGGAAAACTGGTCAGGGATCAGTTGTGGCTGTCTTAGAAATCAATATAGATTCCTTCATGATCAATATAACTGCATTGCTTCTCAACAAGTCAAGCCTAGTGGCTGTGGTTGACTTTAATGGAGCCACATGGCCACACTCAGATATGATCTAAATGCATGCTTGTATTATTACCAAAACATTTTCAGCCTCTCAAATGGAACATTGAATCAAAGAAGATATGGGCTCATTCAGAAAGTGTAGGGCAGTAAGTGTGTTGGGCTCCTGATATAGCAGGTTACTCCCTTGCTCAAATAGATCTAGATGTTTTATGTTTGGCATCATAAAATACCTCTGCTTCACTGTCATCCTTCAAATCCTTACTTCATATCTCTTTTTCCAAATCTCTGCAACCTTCCCTGAATGCTGCTGCTAATTTTGAATACCACTTTTTACAACTTACCAGTTGTACTCTTTAATATTCAAATTTCTTTGTACTGCTTCATTGAGATAATATAGCAGGAAGCATCTTGTAATCCTCAAGGTATTTTGCAATGTAATTTATTATATGACTATATAGTATGTAAGTTATAATTGACTGTCCGTATTCATTCATCAATAAATACTTATTGATTATTCACCCCATGGCAGACATCTTGGTAATTACAGGAGATATGAGATGAAGGAGCTATACTGTGAAGATGAAGGAGCCCCCACTAGTGAGGAGGGCCTGATCCTCTGGTGAAGAGTATAGCCATCGAAGCCTATAATTAATATCAGTGTGTCTGGGTGAAGCAGAATTCTCCCAAAACATTTCATGTTATTTGGTACTCCATTAGAAGCAGACATTTGCTAGGATAAGTGGAGAAAGACATGCCAAGTGGAATGTCTAGCAGATCCAGAGTAAGGTTTAACCATGCTTAGGAAATGGTGAGGAGTTTGATGACAATACGTGGTGAGGAAGGTGGAGCAAGGTAAGACAGGGAAGTAGAATCAGCGAGACTGTCAAGGACCTTGACAGAAATGCTGGAAGACGCGGGACCTTCCGTTCCCTTCCGTTCCCTTCCCTTCTGTTCCTTTCCCTTCCCTTCCCTTCCCTCTTCTCTTCTCTTCTCTTCTCTTCTCTTCTCTTCTCTTCTCTTCT